>NC_003229.1:0-197426 GCF_000091225.2 Encephalitozoon cuniculi GB-M1
TCCTTGCATGCATTGCACACTATCTCCTCTGCCTCAACTATCCGTCTCCACTTTGTTGTATCATAAAAAGACTCTGCATGTTCTTTCTTATCATCCAAAGAGCTCTTCAGCTCCTTTCTCTTTCCTTCGTCCATGTCACCAGGCATATTTTCCATCATCTCGTCAATCATCTTTATAACACATTCTCCATACCTCTCCATCTGCCTATTTTCTCCCTCAGAGCACTGCAGTACCCTTTCATACACCATTTTTAACGCATCGCTAAATGTCCTGCTCCGATTAATGTATATCCTTAATATATCTAGAGACACCCAGCTTAAGTAGCCACCCATTCTTTTGTCAAACATCCTCCTAAATCGATCATCATCTTTGTACATCATATCCCCGATCACAAAATCCCATACCATACTCGGAAGATTGCCGAAGAATATTCTAAATTCCTCCGCATATTTGCCACTTTTCTTCATGTCACTGTACTCCGTCGTTGGTAGCATGATAATATCATATCCCTTAAAGATAAACGGAAGAAGTACTGTTTCATTACCACCTGGCTGTGATACAAAATAGGAAATCCTTTCGAGTTCTGACGAGTAACGCATTGCACTAGCCATGGTAACTAGTATCCATGAGCCATATCTCCATCTCATAGGGCGACCCTCCTCCTTACTTAATTTGTTGTTACCTCCTTTTCCTGTGATACTGCCACAGGGGAAGACACAGCAAACAGAAGCTGCCATCCTACTCTACACAACAGGGCTCCTTTGCACTGCCCTTGTCTTCTTCAATCGCTTCCAGCCCTATCCAGATTTACATCCTCTATTGCCGCCAAATAATCCCAACTCCGCTCGACCACTCCATGGAACAGAGACAACTTCCCTGCAACCATCCCAACCCAACACCGAGACTCCGAACTAGTGTTCCTGCGATTCCCCCACTCCATCCTCAGCTCTCCTCCCTCGCTACTTCACACCCCTGGATACAAAAACCCAGCCATCTCAAAGGGTCTCCCTACCTCCTCTCTATCTCATCCCTCTGCCCCCTAGCCACCTCCTCCTGTGCGCTCCTCGTGCACAGCCAACATCCTCCTCGACCTTCCGAGCTATCTCCTCCTCTTTCTTGTTTTCTTTGTCAGAAAGAGACCCTGACGTCCCCTCGTCCAAGTCCGCCGTCCCACCATTGCCCCGAATCTCTCACCTATCAAGTGCATCAACCGAATCCTAAGTCTCCCTCTGGTCCTCTCGTACACAGTAACAGGTTCAAAGCCTCAGAAAGACGCCGTCCCAACCCTCCCACATCAAGTCTAAAGCTCAGCTGCCATATCCTGCTATCCGGAATCTGGCGATCCAACGGTTTCATTACCATGAAAGATAAACGGAATAATAATACTCCTGTGTCCAACCCCGAAGCTCCCTCAAGTGATTCCCTTAGCCACTCTACACCCAACTCATCAAACTTACAAGAAAAAGCCCTTTCAAGACCTTCTCTTACATCCTTCCCATCTTCAGTCTCCTCTATCTGAGAACCATGTGTCCCGTCAAGCAATCAAATCCATATACAAGCCATATCCTCATTACTCGGCAAGGGCCTTCACTCATTAGACTACAACCTCCCCCTTTTGCTTTCTCTGTAAATCCTCTCTAGCCACGAAGGTTCACCTAATTACTTTACATATCTCATATCTAATATCAACATATTTATCTCAGTTACCCATATGAGCATTACCAGTATCCCACAACCACATGAAACCAACGAACAACACCACACCGAGATCCAACACCACCGGAGCGCAATTCTCAATAACGATCTTGTGGTACTCATATCAATTGCATTTTCAGCCCTTCTGTACTTCATCTTCGACAAAGACAATTTTGAAAAAAATCCCTGTCTCAGGCTCATCACCACACTCTTCCCCCTTTCATACCTAGCAGCCCAACATCTCCTCCTGTTCCACACTAGCTGGAAGGGAAACAACAAGCCAGAGGACACTCTGCACAAAGCACTCCGCTACTTCTTCAGTGCTCTCTTCATCACATTTGCCACCATCTTCATTCTTTCAATCATTATACTCACCAACGATAATTGGAGCAAAGACGATGATCCACTCTTCTTTTCTATCGTCCTTCCCTCTTTCTTCATCCCACCCACCTATCTCCTCTCCATCTCTTGCTCTCTTGTCCCGGGACAGACTGGATTCACAGACACCGGCATCAATATCCTTATCGATGTGTTGATATTATTATGCTTCATAGTAAATTTCATATTTATGCATGAAAAGTCCAAGTACCGTCTTTACTCTGCAGTAACATTTCCCTTACTTGTCCTGGTAAGATTACTCACGGAGAAATACTATCCATCTGGAAAGAGCTCTCTGCCCACTACAACATGGAGGGTAGTTGCTTTTGTTCTCATATTCATTCTTGTTATTTACACCTACACAGACATGGGCTGTGAAGCCATCCTCACTCTCGATTATTACTTTACCTACTTGACAAGGTAAAGAGTGTCTTTGTATCAAAAGCTGATCAATAAACCTCCATCCATGAGCATGTCCTTACACCAACACAAACCATTTTACTCTTTAACCGTAGCCAGCATACATCAACATGCAGACATTTACTAAGCCTGGAGAGATCAAGCTTTGAACTTATGACATTTCTTACTCCTCCAAACCTACAGGTTGAAACAGAAGGTGGTACACAACTCGACATCATCCCGTCCTTGAATGCCCAACCTCCACCACTCCTGTCATTCTCCTCCGCTCTCAAGAACTCTAACTGCTGCCAAACGACGTCTCAAACATCCACTCTCGACGTGCTTTCCTAATCCATCAAGAACCTGCATCCGGGATCCTAAGGAGCAAAACAACACCCGCTATGCGACCCAGTATCATCTACTATCCTCTGCTCCCTGATCTCTTCAATCAACCTTCATTTCAACCTCTCTCCCCTATGGACACCCCCAATAATAATTTAGTATCCATAACAGTATACTCCAGATGTCCTGTCTTGCTGGTCCGACCACATCGAAAGAACTGCCGTGTTAATGCTGCCACAATAAATAGTGTGCCATAAACACATCCTCCATCCAACCTACAAGGTCTTTGATGGCCGATGGCTGTCTTTATCAATTATGGCCATCAGAATCTACTTCACCCCCTCTCTGCAATGCCTGTCGCTAAACAGATCCCTGGATGGAGATCCGCCATGCCACCATTGGTCCACTCTTATGACCCTTATTTATAAGCCATATGTGTAAAGATTGCTAATGCGATATATCACACCCACCGATGGAACAAATCAATCGTATCAAAACAACGCTCAATGAAGTTGACCTCAACTATTGTGAAAGAGCCTTTACAGGTGAAAAATCATTATACAACAAAGCAGGATGGATTATTGATCTTATAATATATAAAAGAATGGTTCCTGCCATTGCCTTCTACACAAACCTACTCGATGATATCCTCAAGGACTTAGAGGGGAAAGGGAACCCCGAAGGAACTGCTGCCGTCGATGCAGCCAAGGGTGTGTTGAAGGCCTTAGAGGAGCTTTTAAATCAGCCGCATAGTATTATCATTCTTACTGAACCAGACATCTCCAACTTTTCCTATTACTTTGGAGCGATCGATGGGTTTCTCAAGAACTATCCAGAGCTGCTCAAAGCGTTTAAAGATGCGCTTGGGAGGGTCTTGCCCCATGTCCGTGAAGGCCTGAAGGTCGAAGTAAAGATCCCTTTGAAGTTTGTCATTCTTGATTTCTTAGGGATGGAGGGAGGCTGCAGTGTTGAAGCCAACCGGAACTGGAACAACCTTCATCGGTGCATAAACGAAATAGGCCTCGAAGTCCTCCAGCAATACTTTCAGCATGACATTGATGAGGCTTCTCTTTCCGAGACAATAAAGAATGAGCTGGACTGTTTAGAAAAGATGATCACCAAAGTCCCAGAGCCTCATAGAGCGCAACTCTACGAGATTCTTCGAGATGTCAGGACGGCCTTTGACTCCCTTTCTCAAAAGCTCAAGGCTCTCAGAACATCATGTGCCCAAGTCGTCGATGATCTTCAAAGGAATAGAAAGTCTTTTTCTGATGCATTCAGTGAACTAAAGGGAATGTTGAGTGAAGCAGAGAAAGGCCTGTCTGACCTGAAGGAAAGGATCTCCGATCTCGAAAGGGTCCTTCCCTCCTCTCCCCCGATGAAACTATGTGAACTCCTATGCTTTATGTTCATTGCCATTCTGGCCATCCATAGTTTTCTTCACCTTGCCGAGGATAAAAACAGCAGGGTGAAGACAAGATGGAACACAGCACTGTACTCACTAGCTGTGGCCGGGACCATCATGCACCAGATGTGGGTACTGTGGGGGGGGGGGGTGGAACTGGCATGAGGATGGGACAAGTGATGTGTTGAGGAATGTATGGAGTGTGCTTGGATGTCTGGCTCCTGTGGCAGTTGAGCTTCTGAATGCTGGCTCTATCGAGAGTGGTGTGTACAGCCTGACGGTAGCTGGAGTTAGTATTGCCTCGATGTGTGGACAGCGTCTCATCCAGTGTGGGATGAGCTGGAAGCAGATGTGTGTGTTCTGTGCCGGAAATGTGCTATTGGCAGTGGCATGCTTTGCCGAGCCTTCCAAGCACCCCCTGCTCGACACATATGGGCGGTGTGGCATGGTATGCATTGGGCTTACTGTGCTTATTGCTCTTCTGCTTCTTGTGTCGTACATGGACGAAGCTGATGGAGAAAAGGCATCCACAGGTGGGAGTGGGGCTGTTGTGATGAACTGCCTGTTTGTGATGAGTGTGGCGGTCACCACCTTTGCATCGTGGGTATCAAGCCGGGACTACTTCATGACGTACAGGAGAGGCACCGACGATATGACTGGTACTGCTGCCGCATAGCGGGACTGGACACATGACTCCCCGAGGCCTGACTACTTACTCGATTAAAGCCATGTGAATATCCTCTGTTGAGCATCTGGCCGTGTGCTGGGTAGGAGTCCTTGCACGGAGTTCCTCTCCGATCGATGGGTGTTCTGTTTCATCGAACGGGCCTGATTTTCTACTGTGGGAGGAGGGAGGAAGAGTCCCAGAAGTACTGGTGGCAGTGGATTGCACCCAAGCATGGTCCATTGCAGGATTGGGAAGACCCGGACTACAACGATGAGTGAGGATGTGCGGAGATGCAGAGTCATTGAAAGCACAGTAGAGAACAGAACACAACCATAACACTATTTGCTTTATTCATCATCACATCACACCACTCAGATCACACATGGTCTGCACTGAATCGTGAGACGCCGGAGAACCTCAGAGGTGTTTGAAGGATTCCCCCACACTATCTGGAATGATCCTGTCTCCTTCACCGTTTCAAACGTTACTCCTTTTGGATACACAAACTTGCCCGCATCCTGGTATTCCTTATCCTCATCTATCTTCTCAACGTCGCTCGCCTCACCAAGATTGCCCCCCCCCCCGTCTCATAACATCTCCCATCCCCTCTATCCCCGTAACCCGGAACATCAGGTGGTACACAACTGGGCATCCACTAGGACAGTCCTTGAACGTCCCAACCTCCACCACTCCTAGCATCCTCTTTCCTCCGCTCTCAAGAACCCCAATCGCCACCATCCTCTGCCTCTCACTCCCGCCCTTGGTGTAATCTCCTGTATCCATGAAGAACCTGTCTGCATCTGGGCTCCTGAGAAGTTCCAGCACACCCATTATGTCATGGAACACCTTCTGCTCCCTGATCTCTTCAAGAGACTTTCCCCTCCACCTCTCCTCGCTTCCTTTGTCCCACTCCTCCTTGATCTTCTCTGGGCTCTTTCTCCACCGAAGAACCCTTCTGTGGATCTTGTAGCGCTTCCGGCCACCCTCACTTTTCTTACCTGTCTTCCTGCGTGCTCCTCCAACCTCCTCGGACGGCATTTCCACTTCCTCACCTGCCTCAACTTCCTCTGTCTCGCTCTCCTTCTTCTCTTCTTCCTTGGCCTCGGAGACTCCCACACTCTTCCTCTTCCCCCTCTTCTTGCTCTTTGCCTTCTCCTCGTCCCTCAGCAGCTTTTTCACTCTCTTTTCTATCTCTTTTTCTCCTCTTCTCCGCCTTTCCTTGACTGCATTCGCGACCTTACCGATATACCTCTTGTCTATCTCCTCTTCCTTCTTCCCCAGCAGCATCTGCTTGACTAACTCCTTTGTAACATCTCCTCCATGTTCTCTGTGTGCATCTAATAATAGGCTAATGTCAACAACGATATATTCTGGATACACCGTACTACTTACCTTGCTTTCCCCAGCACTTGCCTTTATATACTTTTTCGCACTCCCCTCAGCTAGCAATCCCATCAGCTCCTCCTCTTTCAACCCAAGGCAGATCTCCTTGCATGTATTGCACACCATCTTCTCTGCCTCAACTACCTGCCTCCATTTTTCTGTATCATGAAAAGACTCCACATACTTCCTATTATTATTCAAATCACTTCGCATCTTCTCTTTTTCTTCTTCAGACATCTCGGCAGGCATGCTTTCTATCATGTTGTCAATTTCCCTTATAAGACTCTCTCCATATCTTGCCATCTGCCTACTTCTCCTAGAATCACATTCAAATGTCCTTTCATACACTATTTGCAACAACTCGCTAAAGGTTTTGCTTCCGTTGACGTACATTCTTAATACATCTAAGGACACACCGTCCAGATAACCTCTCATTCTTTTGTCAAACAGCTTCTCAAGTCTGCCACCATCTTTGTATACCGTGGCATCGATCGTGAGGCTCCACACAACATGTGAGAGATTAGAGAGTAGAAAAGTAAGGTCTTCCATGCTCTTGGCATTTCTCTTCAAGTTACTGTACTTCGTTGTTGGCAATACAACAATACTATGTCCTACGAAGATAAACGGGAATGCTATCACTTGACTTCCTGGCCTCGTTACAAAGGAGACACTGGCACTCTTTTCTTCCGAGGAGCAGCACATTACATCGACTACAGCAATTAATATCCATGCGGCATACTTCCACCTCATGCGATAGGCCCTCCTCCTTACTTGATGTCTAATGCTACCGTCTCCTTTTTCTCGCTATAGCAGGATCCAGCTCGCCTCTTCAACACCCTACTGCCCAGGACTAGGCATTCTATCTTATAACTCACTCCACCAGCCCTACCACACGGTATAGAGAATCTTCTGTTAACACGAAACAAGCCCGTCTCCTGGAATTCCTTCTTGTGGCAGGGCGATAAGACTGAGCCCTCCACTACTCCTCTGGAGCTACACTATATCAACAGATGGATGTAATCCCAATTTCTCATCCATAGGGGTGCTAGACATCCCTCGCTGATGACAATCCATCCAAGCATAACATCAAAGCAATATCTAAATGACAATAATCCTCCCTTTACTTATATACTCATACCATGACTTATACCATCCCACATACTCATGGCCATCACCGGATCTCAGGAATCCGCAGAACAGTAAGACTCCGGAGAACCAAGCTGGTATCCCTCTGATTCTTCCACACTATCCTGAACTCACTCCCACTACTCGTTATTTCAGATCGGACGCCCGGAGGATACTGAAACCCAGACATGTCGGAGATTCTCCCTTCCTCTATCGCATCCACACCATCACACCTTCCAAACGATGGCCTTGCTCCTTCTCCTTCCTCTTCAAAGTCTGTGGGCTTGAACATCAGATGGTAGATTATATTCTCCCCTCCCTTGCCCTCAAAAAGGCCAACCTCTACATTTCCCACTCTCTTCTTCCCTCCCTCCTCAAGTATCCCAACTCCCACCATATTCCATCTCTCACTCCCACCCTTCATGTACTTGCCAGTCCGGACAAAGAACTTGTCACACTCCTTGCTTCTGAGGAGCTTCAGCACTTCTATAATGTCATGTAGTGCCTTCTGCTCCTCAATCTCCTCAATACTCCTGCCTCTCCACTTCTCTTCCTCTCCGTTATCCAGCTCATACTTAATCCTTTCAGCACTTTTCATCCACCGGAGAACCCTCTTGTGCACCTTATAACAACGTTCCTCGCCTTTACTCTCTTCTTTCGGACTCTTCTTCTTGGGCCGGGCACCCCCAACCGCCATCTCTTCTACCGGAACATCTGCCTCTACACTCTCCTCCTCTTCTCCCCCTCTGTCCTCTTCCTTACTCTCCTCCTTAGCCTCTCCTGCACCCTTCTTACCTCTCTTCTTCCTGCCTTTTCCTTTAGAGCCCTTCTCTTTACCCTTCTCCCTCTCTTCCATTCTCAACAATTCTTCTCTATTCCTAGCGCTCTCAGCTTCTGCTCTTTTTCTTTCATCCTCTTCTCTCTCCCTAATAGAACACACTACTCTATTAACACTCTCTGAATCAATATCCTTATCGTTTTTGAGTACTTGCTTGACTAATTCTCCTGCAACACCTATCTTATATTCCTTATATGCACTTATCAATACCTCGTGGTTCATATAGAACGTTAATGGTTCTCCTACCTTCACCTTCTTCATACTTGATCTTATCATTTGCACTTCCAAGTTTCTTAGATATACCATTATAGTAATAGCTACCCTATCTTCTGATCCCTTTTCCCAAAGATATACGCATGCATCACACACTATTTTCTGTGCCTTAAGCATCTCCTCCTGTTTTTCCCTAGTGCACAATTTTTTACCATACTCTAGGATTTGATTCAACCTTTCCTCCTTCTCCTTCTTTTCTGAAGAAGGCATTTCATTCGACATCTCCTTTATCTTAACCTCCACTTCACGAACAAGTCTTTGCCCGAACCTATTCACTATCCTGCCGTTAAACCTGAATATGCTCATCACTAAGTCCGCAAATCTTATTTCAGATTTTCCCTTGGCCTTCTTGTACAAATCAACAGGATTAAAACCCTCGAAAGAAGTTGCATTGAAGACGTTATCCATCAAACTCTTAATCCACCAAGTATACCCTGGGACATATATCCACACCATCGAGTCCCACACCAATTTTGGAAGGCCTTTAATAATCTCTTCAACATATCTTCTTTCTTCCTGACTTATGTCCCGATATCTTGTAATTGGCGATACCACAGGTTTTGCATCATGGAAAATAAATGGAATTATTATCTTTGTATCCAGACCATCAATCTCCACCTTTTCTGTTATCTCTTTTATGTTCATTTCGCCTAACCTGCGAGGTAGTTCACATTTCTTCTCTTCTTCCTTCGAGGCACACAATATATTATCCAGAGCAAATATCCATACCAACCACATTCCCATTGTTGCAAAAGGGTCTTTACTATAGATTCATGACACCGCTCATTTTTGCTCTCTCTTGGAATCCTTCAGCTATTGGTAAAGTTAATCCCATCAGCTCACACCATTTAGACAATGATATCTACCGCTTTCCAGTTATCTCAATAGTCTTACCCCTGAGTCTTTACACAGCCTCGTCAATTCATTCCATATCACAGCGAAAGTCCTATCAACACCTCCATATCCTCTCACTGAACATCCAGCCAGTTATATAAATATATCTATTCCTTATTTCCCCTTTACCCATATGAACATCGCACATATTTCAGAGCCACATGAAATTAACGAACAACACCATATCAAGAACCAGCTCCACTGGAGGACAAGCTTCAATTGCCTTGCTCCATTAATTTCAATTGCATTACCAATGCTCATCCACTTCATCTTTGAAGAGGATCGTTTCGAAGAGAATCCTTTCCTCAGACTCATCACTGTACTCCTTCCCCTTTCATACTCAGTAATACAGTATTCTGCACTACTCCACACCAACTGGAAGGAAAGCACCAAACCAGAAGATACCACACATAAAGCACTCCATTACATCCTCAACCTTCTACTTCTTACATTTGTCGTCATCTCCATTTTTTCAATCACTGTATTCACCCTTGATAAATGGGACTATGCAGCCTCATTCTTCTATTCTATTGTTCTCCCTTCCCTCCTTATCCCACCTGTCTATCTCTTCTCCACCTCCTGCTCTTTTATCTCAGGACAAATTGGATTCAGAGATACCGGTACCGACATCTTTATCGACATTCTGATATTAATATGTGATATAGTTAACGTGGTACTTGTGTATAAAGAATCCGAGTTCCTTTCCGTCTTCTGCGGTCTTATCCCAGGGCAAACCGGATTCACGGGCACTGGTACCAACATCCTTATCAACACCCTGGTATCAGTATTCGATATAGTAAATAGGGTGCTTGTGTATAAAGAATCCAAGTACTATCTTTATTCCGCAATCATACTTTTCGTCTTCATCCTGATACGGATACTCACAGAGAAGCACTGCCCATCTGGAAAGAATTCTTTGCTTACTGCACCGTGGAGAATAGCTGTTTTTGTCTCCATCCTTATCCTTGCTATACTTGTCTTCACGCTTATAGTACATGTATCTATAAAAGTCTTGAATGATCATTTAAACCTACCCGGCGAGCTAAACAGTCTCCGACTGCCAAAAGCTGATGAATAAACAATTTTCTACTCCACTTATAACATCCTGCCAGCCTTACACCATACAAAACCCCACTCAGATCACCGGGGGTCTGCATTGTACAGTAAGACTCTGGAGAACCTCAGAGGTGTCAGAGGGATTCTTCCACACTATCTGGAATGCATCAGTCTCCTTCACTGTTTCAAACTTTACTCCTTTTGGGTACACAAACTTGCCCGCATCCTGGTATTCCTTATCTTCATCTATCTTCTCAACGTCGCTCACCTCGGGAAACTCTGGGTTTACAACATTCCCCATCTCCTCTATCCCTGTAACCCGGAACATCAGGTGGTACACAACTGGGCATCCACTAGGAGAGTCCTTGAACATCCCAACCTCCACCACTCCTGTCATCTTCTTCTCTCCCCTCTCAAGAACCCCAATCGCCACCATCCTCTGCCTCTCACTCCCGCCCTTGGTGTACTTTCCTGTATCCATGAAGAACCTGTCTGCATCTGGGCTCTTGAGAAGTTCCAGCACACCCACTATGTCATGGAACACCTTCTGCTCCTTGATCTCTTCAAGAGACCTTCCCCTCCACCTCTCCTCGCTTCCCCTGTCCCACTCCTTCTTGATCTTCTCTGGGCTCTTTCTCCACCGGAGAACTCTACTGTGGATCTTGAGGCGCTTCTGGTCACCCTCACTTTTCTTACCTGTCTTCCTGCGTGCTCCTCCAACCTCCACGGACGGCATCTCCGCTTCCTCACCTGCCTCCACCTCCTCTGTCTCGCTCTCCTTCTTCTCTTCTTCCTTGGCCCCGGAGACTCCCACACTCTTCCTCTTCCCCCTCTTCTTGCTCTTTGCCTTCTCCTCGTCCCTCAGCAGTTCTTTCATACTCTTTTCTATCTCCCTTTTCTGTCTTTCCTGGACTACTCTTGCAACCTTGTCGATATACTCTCTGTCTATCTCCTCTCCCTTCTTCCCCAGCAATATCTGCTTGACCAGCTCTTTTATGACATCCCCTCCGTATTTTTTATGTGCATCGGACAACAATCTAATATCAGTAAAGATACATTCTAAGTATAATCTATAATTGATTTTATCTCTGCCAAGCCCCTTCCTCAAAGCTTTTCTCATACTTCCTTCAGCAAGCAATCTCATTAGCTCCTCCTCCTTTAAGTCGGAGCAGATCTTTTCGCATGCATCGCATACTATCTTCTCTACCTCAACTATCCGTCTCCATCTTGCTATGTTAGAAAGAGATTCTCCATATTTTTTATTCGCGACCAAAAAGGCTGCCAGCTTCCTTCTTTTTCTTTCATCCACTTCACTAGGTACAAGCTTCGTCATGTCTTCAGTCATTTTTATAATATCGCTTCCATACCTTGACATATGTCTATTTCTCCTCCTCTTGCACTGAAATATTCTCTCGTACACTATTTTCAACAACCCACTAAAGGTTCCGTTCCCTTGCACATATAGACTTAATATGTCTTTATGTAGATCCTCAAAGTAGCTCCCCATTTTTTCATCAAATAGCCTTTCAAATCGATTATCGTCCGTGTATACTATATCACCCACCGTGAAACTCCATATTACATGTGAAATATGATTTAAAAAAAGTGTAAAACCTTTCACATTTTCGGTATTTTTCATCAAGTCACTATACTTCGTTGTTGGCAATACGATAATATTATTCCCTCTGAAGATAAACGGGAGCACTATTGCTTCGTCTCCTTCTCTCGGCTTGAAAATGACGCATTCTTCTAGTTCTAAGGAACAATGCATCACATTAACTATAGGAATTAGCATCAGTGTTGCAGAAATCCATCTCATGGGGCATATCTTTCTTCCTACTTAGTGTTTCACATCTCCTTTTCCCATGACATTATGATATCTTTGGAGAAGCTGTTGCTGTCTTACATAAGTGATTTTCTCTGAAGCATAATAGAGTTTTGTCTCCTTACTTCTTCAATACAGAACCCACAGGATTATTCAAAAGTAGGGGATTCCATAATCCTGCAGCGTATGATATGAAGTGCTTTTACCGGTAACAGCACACAACAAGCGCTGTCCAGCAAGAAAAGTAGACCACCTGAACATTTCTGGTATCTTTCCTATCCACCACTAACTCCTATATCACTTGTGCCAATAACCCTAATACAAACTTAATTAAATCTGTCTATACATAAGTCTCATACCCCCTACCCATCATGGCTGTCACACAGGGAATAGATGCGCATACAATTAATCAACAGCATAGAATAGTAATTAGAAACTTTAGCTCATTTGTATCCCTCATCTTTACATTCTTTGCATGCTATACTTTTAGTGAGCATGACTTCAAAGAGGACCTCTTTTTTAGGTTCATTGTATTGCTCCCTTCCTTTTCATACCTGATACTACAGTATCTTATTTTCTTTCATACCACATGGAAAGGGTATTGCAAGACAGAAAGCACACTACGTAACATACTCCACTCTACCCTTATTGTTCTTCTTCTAGCATTTGTTATCATTAATATCTTTTCGAGTATTACATTTGTTACCGATAAATGGAATTCTGAAGATCTGTTCTTCTACTCCATTATCCTCCCCTCTTTCTTTATACCGCCTACTTATCTACTATCCACTTCCTGCGATTTCATCACAACTTCATTCACAGCCACTGGCATCAACATCCTCGTCGACCTAATGATACTATTGTCTTACCTAACATTTCTGCTGTTGCTGCTTTTCTTAGAAAAAGCTGAGTATCGTCCTTACTTTATACTTGCTTCTTTTGTCCTTATCTTAGTAAAATCACTGAAAGAAATATACCTCCCTTCCAGGGAAAGTTCCTCGCCTGCTGCATCCTGGAGAGTAATCATCTTTGCTCTCGTATTCACTCTTGCTGTAATTACCCATTCATTGAGCGCATATGTTTCCATAAGCACCCTTGCTCGCTATTTCCGTCTTTCAGCAACAGGAGAAGTACTTTCAATATCATAAGAGATTTCAAATAAATAACTAGTCAACATCAACTTTATTATGCATATGCGTAACTGAGTTCTAGCCTTACTTCCAACGCCGTAATATATCCGGCAATTCAAGAAGAAATGGCCCGAGAGACCGGCAGACTCATCTTAATGCCTCCTTATAAGTTAGTTGTATCATAAAAAGCTCCACTCAGATGAAAAAAAAGCAATATCACCATTCCGGAAATATGTGCTTTTAGGAGCCACTGAATAAAATTTGCAGGCAGACTTAGAAAGAAATGGTTTAATGGGAAGCTCAGAGTTCTTCTCTCCCTATTTCCTTCTCTTCTCCAGACTTCGCCGAACTAAGAAACTCTTTCATTCCGTTGTCGAACTCCTGAAGCTTTTCCTCAATATGGATTCGAGGCGCTATTTCCTTATGCTTCTCTAGCCACAACCTTGTCTTCTGGACATATTCCAAAGCATCTTTCTTAATATTCTCGGGAATTACTTCAGCGAACTTTGGACTCTCTGCCTGAGATATGGCTTGCTCGAGTTTTCTGACCACCTCACGCTTCTTCACAAGCTCTTGGTTTTCCTCGCCATGCACCCTCTCTTCAAATCTCTCAATCTCTTCTGAAGTCATATTGGCAACAACCGAGCTGAAGTATGAAGACGCCTCTTTGTTGTTTTGCAAATCCACCGCCTTTACATAAATCTTCCCATGGGTATCGATTTCCAATGTGACGGCAATTCTTGGTACACCACGGGGTTGATTTCCCGGGAGATCCAATTCAATGTCTCCAATGTAGATGTTGTCTTTGAAGCTTTCCAAACCACCCTGCGCAACGCGAATCCTAACCTTTGTCTGGTTGTCCTGTGCAGTAGTGAACTCCTTTGTTCCTGTTGCTGGAAGAAGGGCTCCTTTTGAGATTATCGCCTCAAAGTGATCCTCTTCTGTGCAGATCCCCAGCGAAAGAGGAACGCTGTCAGCAGTCACAATCTGCTCAGATTCATTAAGTAGATTGAGCGAGTTGGCTGTATACAGAGCTGCTCCCCTAGCAACTATCGTATCCGCATTGACGCCTTCCGAATAGATTTTGTTTGCACCAAAAATTTCCTCGACTATGTCAATTACCTTGGGAATCCTTGTGGATCCCCCAACGAGTAATACCCTGTTGATAAGGCTCTTGTCATATCCCTTGTTGTCCTTTCCATCTCCAGAAAGCAATGAATCCATAGTCTTTCTTATTCTGGAGTAGAAATCGGCATTGAGTTCGTTGAACTTCTCATTCGTTAGTTCCAGCACAATCGACTTTTCTCCATCATAAATAAAACTCTTGCTTATAGAAGGATTTGCTTTCCTACCCGGAGACTTGCGAACTTCGTCACAGAGATCCCTCTTCATGTCTTCAACAACGTTCCTCAGCCTGAGCTTAACATTCTGATTCTCCATCACGTCAAACCCGGTACTGCTCTTGATGTAGTCAGCAAAGTACTTCGTGAGATTGTCATTGACATTTTCTCCCCCAAGAAAATTATTTCCTCCATAGCTCGGCACCATCATGAATCCTCCAGACGACTCGACAATCGAAACATCAAATGTACCTCCTCCAAGATCAAATACACAGATGTTCATGTCGTCAACCTCTTCCTTGGTCGTTATGCCTTTCCTGATAAGATCATAGGTATGAGCAAATGCCGCTGCTGACGGCTCCTTCCAAATTATGGGTGTCGGAAACCCTGCCATTTCAGCCGCCTTGATTGTCGCTGCAACTTGGTTCACATCAAAGTAAGCTGGGACAGTAATGGTTAGCCCTTGGATTTTATAATCTTTTACAATCTGGTCCTTCAGCATTCGCAGAACATGGCTTGAAAGCTCTTCCGGCGTCACAGACTCGTAGCCATCCTGCATGGCCTCTTGGATCTTGTAGGCCACCCTCTTCTTTCCCCCAACGCTTTCTACAAATATAGGCACAGATGCATTCCTCTTGATCTCTTCAACCTTCTTGTCAATGTTTGCAAGATCCTCAATTCCCATCCCTCTCTTGAAGGCATAGAAGTAAGTGTTGGCATTCCCCTCAGCATTATACATTTGTAGCCCAGGCCATCCAGCCACTGCTTCATACTTGGACTTCTTTCCATCTCCCTCAGGAAGCTTCTTGAAATATACAACCGATGGATAGGTCTCTTCTCCCCCGGGAGAGAGAACAAACCTTGTATCTTTCGAGGATGGACTATATACAGATATGCAGCTATAGGTAGTCCCGAGATCAATACCAACGGCCACAGACTCTCTCAAGTCGGTATCTTTAGGTGCACCACAGAAAATCGTCGCCACGGCCGATAACAAACCTCTAACTAGCATACCCTTGTTCATAAAGAAAAAATTTATACAAAATTCTTTCCAATTTTTACGTATTGAAGCATCGAAACCGAGATGGTTTCCATATTAGGAAGCAGGCGTGTAAACAAACATACAACTCCGCCATTACAGAATGAAACACAACCTTGGATACCTTAAAGAGTTGTCTCCGCCCCTTGAGCCAATACAAACATACTCTGATGATTCAATGTACTTAGTCCCGTAGATAAATCCATCCTCAAAGATGTGCGGTTGGTTGGAGTCGTCCATCTCCTCCCCACTTCCTCTACAGAGCAGGATACTTATCTCATGTTTGTTGAATGGAACGTCTTCTCTTAACTTGAATGCCCTACAGCATGCAGGGCAGTTGCTACTTTCTGCATTGATGCATCTATACGTCTTGTATGCCATCATTCCATACTCGATTCTTTGTGTCAGTCTTGACTTAATCCCCCTCCTGAACAGCTTCAGTGCACAACTTAAGAACTGCTCTGCCGTCTTCGAGTGCCCTGAAGAAGGATACTTTCTGAAGCTAGAGTTCGAGACGAGAACGGGGAGATATGATTTTATCTGCTCCGGAACCCTCTTGAACTCTTTATTGATAAACTCCAAGGCCTTATCAAACTCTTGTGCATGGCACATTTCTATGAACTTTTCGATCTTCAGGTCATTTTCGAGCGAAACCCCCTCTTCGGATTTCATACTCTTAAGCTCTACCTTATGCTCTTTGCAAAACAACAGAGCATCTTCAAACGACCCTGCTTTGATCTGGTTCCTGATGCCATAGACACGCTTGTAGAAGTCACTGTCAGAGTAGTTTTCGATGGAGAGCTTCTTGCCCAGCAATTCTGCAGCACCAAAACATCCAATATGTTCAAAATGCTCCATAACAAATACATCGAGAACGTTTACAGGCCCTTTCCTAGACGATATCGTTCTTGCATTTCTTTCCATTTCATCGATGCTCGACCCCACCACCTCCTTTAGCTTTTCCAGCTTCTGAATGTAATCTTCTTTGCCTATTTTCCCACACCTATACATAAGAAAGAGTCTTTCCATAAGCTTGCATGTCGTCCTGAGAATGTTCGATATCCTTACTTCCTGGATTGTTGAAAGATCCATCAAAACAATTTGCATTCGCTCAATATATACAAAAACTTGACGTCACACTCAAAAGGCCAAAAATGAGGTTACATAATTGGTAATAGATGTATTTATTGGGATAATCTCCATGGAGTTTAGAGAAGACACTCCCTTCGCCCAAACTCCACCCTGTGCAGTTTGTTTGTTATCGAGAGATACGTGTTTTTGTGTAAAATTCTGCCTATTCCTTTATCTGCAAGAGCCTCACCGTCTTTTTTCCAGATGTTACCATTTTTCTTATATCTCCTCAGAACGGAAACTCCTTCCCAAAGACTAGATGTCACAATGGTTTCGCCATCCACAAAAACCTCTGTGACGTTTGCATCGTCAATCAACTTTTCTTCGGCTGCTCCGTCCTTCATTTCAAAGCCAAATATCCCGCTTCCAAATAGAGATACAAATAGTGTCTTCTCAAAAACCTTGAGAGACGTAATGTCCTCGTCTTCTAGAATCCATTCTCCAGACCCGATCTTGAATATTCCACGCGTGTCAAGCAGGAAAGCCCCTACATCAGTTTCCTCAATCTGCCGAACACTCTCGCTCCCGAGACGTTTTGTAATCCCGGGCCCTGTTACTTCAATAAGACTGCCATCAGAGTATAGAAAAAGCCTTCCCTTATCAAACACAACATCTTCCGGGGTAGAAGAAATCCCGACCGAGTCATACTTCCTAATAAATAGCAGCCCATCGCTCTCAATCCGATAAATCTTCGCTGCTGTTCTTCTGCCTTTTCCCCCAGATGACAACCTGACAATAAATCCGGACGAGTAGAAGCAGTCAGACCCCCCAAGATAGGCTATCTTTTGCACCTCCTCCTTTTCCAGATCGTATATAAAGACATAGCTTCTCATTACTGCAACTATGGAGCTCCTTGAGAAGTCGGAGGAGCACTCGTTCTTGAATGCATAGGGTACCACAACCTTAGTCTTCTTCACGTTGCGCTCAAAAACCTCCCTTCCAGGCGTCTCCTCCGAGGTGCATTCAAACCCACAGAGAGGCTTACAGTATTCAAAACTTGGAAGGGAAAAGATTTGTTTTTTGATACATCCAGCCTTGGAGTCGTATGCTAGGAGGCAGAACGGAGTTAGAACATAGATGTCAGATCCGTCTTGCATAAAATCCACGGGATCTCCATCAAATGATGCCAGAAGTACTCTTTCGTTTCTTTTTGTTTCTATCCTAACAAGCTTCTTGTCTCTACACACAACTAAAAGACTCTCAAGAGAGGTTATTATAATCCCTGCAACTGGCTTGGAGTGATGGTGGTATGACAGGCTTGCCTTTCTTTTCAAAAAATGGAGAATATTCCCATTGTCTGCATATGCAATTGTTCCGTTCCTCGCAACAATGCATTTGACATTCACACCGCAAAGGACATCCTCGCCTCTCTTCTTTATAACATCAAACCTAATCAGGTTTTTATTACTGCATATGTAGAAATCCACCCCATCCCAAAAATAAGCCCCTCCCTGGAAATCAAATACTATCTCGTGTCCCTCATCAATCCCCAAGAATCGGTTCATTCTTCTTGCAAGATAAAAGAGCCGGCCATCGTGCATGTGGAAATCGAAAACCCCATCGTTGGGAACTTCGATTTCCTGAACCGGGTCTCCAAATAGATCTTCGTAGACCAGTATGCTCTTCTTTGTCAAAAAATAGTATTTCCCGTCAAATTCCTTTGCAGTCTTGGCCCTAAAAAACATCTTGCTCCTTACCATTACAAGATCCTCCCTCCGGTACTCCTCAACAATATTCTCTCTTATCTTATAAAGCATGTCGTTTCTGATAAATATCTTTCTGTTATCCCCATTTAATATCATAAGGGCCATAAAATTTTCAAGTTTCTCCATAAGATCACCAGAAAGCTCGGTGGCCGGCTTCGGAGTCTCTACTCCTCCGGCCCTATGTCTTTCTTCAGACTTCTTCTTTCTAAGCATTTCCGCAGGAAAGGTTGCTCTTTCAGACTAATTATATCCTCCACATATTTCTTGGCTATAACAAACTGAATACTCATCTGCGCTATCTCAGGCGACTCGTACTTTTCAGCTCTTTCGATAGTCTTGTCAATAAGCTTCACAAGCCTCACGTCATTTTCAATAGAGCCCTGACTCAACACAAGTAATACCTTGCTGATAATCTCCTTTCCTATGGCTTCTTCGTGCTCATTCAGCCTCTGCCCCAACCGTCTTAGTAAACTCTGAATCCTCAGGTTTTCATGCATCAACATCATATCCAATCTTTCCCTCCTGTCCTTGCTGTGGTGCTTGATCACCCCTTCAATTCCTCTCAGGATCTCCATCCCGAGTCTATTAATCGACCCCACAGTTTCGTTCCTCGCATTCTCAACATCGTCGCTGTACCTACGGGCTTCTTCAAACTCTACCAACCTGTCCGCCATGTATACATTATTACAAAGGCAAGAAAGTAGTATAGAAATTTGTTTTTTATAGTGCCTCTCTTCTATATTTCCAATGGTATCGCCACTCAGGAGATCTCCAGTATCCTTGGGACCTTTCATCCTTAAATGAATAGCTTCTGTATATTTCAGACTCTCCCTCAATATATACTCATGGAATCTTCGAAGCGCCTTACATATCTCCAACTCCACTAGAGCCCTCTTTTCCTTGTTCTCCATCTGAGAGTCAATGTGCCGTTGGGAAAAAACAAGATCTCTATAGCCCTTACAGTTATCCTCTACCTCCTTCTTAAGTCGAGAAACTTCGAATGCCTTCCTTGTGTTCTCCAGCGCATTTCCAAGGTATCTGACAAGATCCATGGCTTGGCTTCAAAGCCACCATCCAACTTATTCTGCACAGTTTCAGAAAGTACAAATGAAATCTAAAGAACCTTAAGGTCTCGAAAACGCAATAGCTGGTGTTTGAGACAGAGCTAGAAGTCACTTTTTATTTGTCTTTGTCTTCAGAGCCTTTTCATTATGAGCCCTTCCCAGATCGTACTCCTCCCCAAACCTCTTGAAATCCTCTTCAGAATAAAATTTGACAACAAATAGCTGGATCTTCTTTCTCAATGCATCCGTTTCAACTGTGTCCTCTGTAGACATCCACATCCATCCATTACTAACCTTTCCGTGAGGCTGCGCCTTGAATCTTGGGTTGATAAAATGGTTGCACCCAAGCCTACCGATTTGGTCCCTAAACATTGTTATCTTCGCAAGGTTGCTTTTTGAATGCATCTCAATAATCATGGTTCCCTCAGCACGTTCCTCAAGAGCCTTGGTCTCCTCCGAGAAATAATAAAGCTTGCACCTTGCCTTAAATAAAATCTCGTCGCTCTGGTTTTCTTCGAGATGCTTCCTCTGCTTCTCAACTACCTCCGCCGCATCGATATTGTCTCTTTCCTCCCCTCCCTTGCCCTCATCTTTTCGGGGCACAGCATTGGTCAGGAAAGGACTTTGCTGCACTTTCTTTGCTTCACCTCCTTCTTTACCATCCCCCACGGCATCTCCCTTATTCACGCCATCCAGCCCTCTTTCTTTTTGCTCGTTGGAGCCAGACTCTATCTTCGCTTGCTCTTCCTTCCTCTCAACCTCGGCCATTAGACTTTGTTGAGGGAAGATTTTTGAGCAAAAAAATACCCTGGGGTCTCAAGACTAGAAATTGATTTAATATGTTAGTGGCAGACTCCACCGGAAAAAAGCGAGAAATCTGTCGTCTTTAGGCGTATATCTCTTTTGAACCCGTCTCTCCCGTTGTCCACCTCTTCAAATTCTACCATATCATTCAAGGGAGACCCCGCTGTAATAAACAGGGCATTGGCAATAATGGATTCAATCTTCATTGGCTCCGTCTCGGTGAATGTTGCTACATCGTTTGAGCACTCCGGATACTTCCTTTGGATGACAAGGGGTGTCTTCTGCCCTGCCAGAATAAAGTCCTCGCTATATCCTTCAGACTCGCAGGTATAGAGAAGAATTACCGATACACCAGCCTTGTCTCTAGCCGCTTGGACCAAGTCATATTGGAACCGGTTTGTGTCTTTTCCACACTTGTCCAGGTCGATTTCCGAAGACGTCATTCCACTAACATTCCAATCAAAGTGGAACTTGCGCTTATCCGTGCTTGCCCTGTCTGCATATACATGTTCATTCATCTTCAACTCCAGCTCTTCTGCAACACTCCCCACAATGTCCTCGATACTTCTACCTTTATCAAGAAATTTCTTTCTCCCGGCCTCAGAGACATATACTTCTACTGGAATTCTTCTGATGCCTATTGCCTGTGAGCAAATTACCAGCCCCGCCAGAAGGATCAGCAAGTATTTACTGCCAAACATGTCTTCCTTTAGAAAGAAAGCTATTTATTTTCAAATCTGAAACTCACTTGAGGCACCAGCGTTTCACGACTATCTTAAACCTGGATGCAGAAAATTGAATGGGTGTCTTTTCCCGTTATATTAATGGTAGGAGCTTCAACCTTCTTCGAGTTCCGAAATTTGTAAAGAACTTCTGCTTTGGCGCATTTTCCATTAGGTGCTTACTCTGAAACCACAGGAAATCAAGCCTAAAACTAGACACTAGTCAGATAAACAATGAAGATTCTTCTTCTGTCTCCCGTAGTCTTTGCACACATGATCAACCTGGTTATTCTTTACGAGAAAACCGGACTGAAGGAGGTCAAGGAAATGTACCATTATGTAGTCGAGAGGCTGCTGGATAAATTCAACGAACATCTCCAGCGCCGAGGAATAAGAATTAGCCTTCTGGACTTCCTGGCATATGACGATTATCTGGTCAAGCCCGGATACCAAGACATATCAATAATGGGTGGAGAGGAGAGCCTTGACGCGAGAGTCGAAGCACTGAGCGGAATCCCGGCCAACGTCATTCTCATTGCCTCGGCCAGCCCTGAGGAGGAGCGAGAAAAGTTTGTGCCCAACTCGCCATGCATGAGCAGGTTTATTAGCAACATGGTTTCCAATGACATCATTGATGACGAGCTGCTGACAAAGATAATATATGCAGTTCTCGATTGGATGAGAAACCTCTTTAGGGCAGAGGTTCCAAATCCCGTCAAGGAAAGAAGTCCGGAGATTTTCGATAGGTTTGCAAAGGATGCTAGCACGCCGGAGTTTATAGAGAGCCTGAAACAATGCACAAAAGAAACAAAGGAGAAATTCGAGAAGTTCATCAGGATGCTGAACTGGGACGAAGAGAAAATGTTCAATCTGAGGATAATGTCTGGGCAGCAGGATACCGGAAAGCAGGGCGATGGAGTTGAGATATCAAGCCCCCTGAAGTGGGTTCTCTCCAAGTCAGAAAAGAAGCCCGAGGACGCCAGCTCTGAACAGCAGTGCCTGGAAGAAAGCAAGGTAAGGAAGGAACACTCCGAGTCGTCCTCTGAAGGGGAGAGCTCTTCAGAACATGAAGCCCCCAAGAAAAGACTGCCAAGGGCATCTAAGTTGAAAGAAGTATCTTCCAGAAAGGCAAGGAAAACGCTGTCAAAAAAGACAAGCTCAAACGATTTCTCAGACCTGACAGAATCTGAAAAGGAGGAAAGGGGTAGAGAACACGAGAAGAGCAAAAATAATGGTACAGCGGAATACCCAGACAAAAATACTAGCTCCCACGATGGTCAGAAGCTAAGGGAAGATGAAGAAACGCTGATGACAGAAAAAATTAGAGAGGAGCTGCAGAGGATTATTTCGCACGAATCTCGTAATCTAAGAAAGAGGCCTGACGATTCGTTAGCACAGACCAGAACTTCCTATGATGACGAAAGAGAAACAAGAAGTGGCCCTTCGAAAATCTTATTTTCAAGTAGAGCAATTCCATCAAAAGGTACATCAAGAACAAACAGAGGCCTGTCATATGGAAGGATCCCGTATAGAGGAGGCTAGCATGTGACTGGGGCCTTTGTTTCATGACTTCGTTACTTTATTAAAAATAGAATATGATTTGACACCGGTAACGTCGCGCAAAACTCTCGAGACATACAGTTTCCTATTTTGAAACATCTCTTACAACCCCTGAAACAGAGAATGTACGATAAATAGAGGAGGTGGCGCGCTGGAACTAAACAAATGAAGACTCAGCTGTTGGCACTTGCATGGTTTATAATCAATGTCCGTGCAAAGATACAAAAAGGTAGTGCAATATGGCCTTTTAGTACAGATAACAACCATGAAAATAGTGAAAATCCATCAGATCCAAACAAAGGCAAAGGTCCTATCCTCGAAAGTATCATGCGAGAAGTAAAAACTGATGTTAGAAAGCTTGAGGAAGATGTTGATGAAATGGAGGACGCCGAAGAAAAAGAAAATAAAGAACGAGAAGAAAAAAAGCAGAGAGCAGCCATAAACGCTAAGAGCCATGCCGATAAAGCACAAAAAGAACTAGAAGACTTTGAGGAGGAAGAGAAAAAGAAAAAAAGAATGCTTAGAAAACTAAGAAAGATTAGAGCTGGAGTGCGTAAGCATACGGGAGATATAAAGAAAATAGTAGAGTCAACCGATCATAATAATACTGGAGAGGATGTGGATATTATCACCGATAAAGGTAGTGATGACGGTACTGGGGATTCTAATAGCAATGAGTCATCATCCCCAAAGAAGAAGAAGCGAAAACTGTTCAGATTTAGTAATCGGAAGAAAAGTAAAAAAAGAAATAAAAAGAAAAAAGAGAAGAAACCAGTAAGCGCCTTACTAGATCTTGGTAGAAAGCGTAGGAAAGATGATGGCTAGAAGCTCTAAGTAAAAGAATGAGTCCATGGTATACATTATTGCCTTAATAAAACATTAGATAGTCTGTATAAGTTACAACAGTATGTTTGAAACAAAGAGATATGTCAGTTCCCCATATCTGAAACAGCGAAAATAAATGAGTTTGTAAACAGGTAAATAAATGAGAATATACCTGTCCTGTCTACTTCCCGCTATAATTCCTGAAATGTATGGTAAGAGCCCTCTCCATCAAAAAAGCGACCTCTTGCAAAGAAAGGATGTAGAGAATGCAGTCTCGAGGTTAAGCAATTTGGTGAGCAGCAAGAGTAGCAGTCTTTTGGACAGGGAGAGTGGGTCTTTTCTTTTTTCCAGAAGAAAAAAAAGAAAGGAGGAAGGCTCAAGGTCGGAGAGCAGTGAAGATAGTGAGGAATCAGAGGGAGACTCAAAGCCGGAGAGCAGTGAAGATAGTGAGAAAGAAAAGAGTAACGAGAATGATAGTGAAGATGGGGAAGAAGATGAAAATAGTAGCAATGAGGAAGAAGAAGATTCTTCTAGTAGTAAAGGAGGAAGCGGTCCTGAGGATATTGCAAGGGAAACCCTTGAAAAAATAAAAGATACACCACAAGGGAAGGCTGTGAAGACACTTCGAAATATTTTCCCGTTTGGATAATGGAAGCGATGGCTACTCTCATCTACATGCTCTGAAACAAATAAATCATCGATTTCAATTCCGGTCTTTGCCAGATACATATCTATTGAATACCATCGTTAGTGTGGGGATATCGATGCATGTTTTGATGAAATCAAAACCCTGAAACAGAAATAAAGATAAAGCGAGCAATTTCGAGGTAATCAAATGAAAAGATGCTTCGTGGTACTTTGTCTAGGTGCCTTTTCCGACGCAAGGACCCTTCGATTTCGCCGTGAAAAAGGAAAAGTTGAGTTACATAATGTCAATGGTAGTGGGTTTAGCGCTTCGAGCCTAGCTCCTGGAAATTCGTCCAAGGAAAGTCTTTTACTTCCAGTGTCTTATGCCAAAAAGAAGAAACGAGACTCTGGCTCTGATTCCGACAACCCGGATGACCCGGATGACCCGGATGAAGGAGAAAGCAACACAGGTAAGGGTAATAAAGGAAAAAAGCATAAGAAGAAGCATAAGAAGGGGAAGGAAGAGAAGAAGGAGGAGAAGAAGAAGAAGCATAAGAAGAAACATAAGAAGAAACATAATGCCGAAGATTGATGTTGTGGAGCCTGGGTATTCTCATTATACACGTGACTTTTCTTGGGTGGAACATATCTGGAGAAATTGGAGTTTGGTATTAAATTCTTAGAAGTTCTAAGATGTGTTTCTATTCGAAGTTCTTATGTTTTAATTGAACAACTATACATGGGATGCATTCTGGATGCTCCACCAGGAAAAGTCGCTGAATGAATGATCTATGAATGGTATTGTCTTGGGAGACAGGTATGGAAACATGCTATCTACGAAGTCGTTCATTGTCCTGTATGTTCCGGATAGTGTCTTTACCAGCTCGACATATAGCTCGCCTTTGTGGTTGATCGTGAAAATCCTTGACAGCGGAACTTCCAGTGCCTTGTAGGTTATCACGTCAGTGATTTTGTTTCCAAATCCTGCAACAAATGGGTTTGTGTCGCCAAAGAGCTCCTGAATTGTTTTTAGATATGCTATCTTGAAGTCCTCCGGCCTTCTTATTATCAGTTCCCTGTATAATGCTGCAAACACTCCATCCGGTGACAGGATCACAGGGCCATCTGGAAGCTTATACCCGTCCTGGCACACGTTTTTGAGATACGACTTTGTCGAGAACGACTGTCCCAAGGGCCTTGCTGTCAGGTAAACTATTTTGTATCCATTCCTGACTATTTTTGTGTATAGCGAAGCCACACCATGGTGGGTCCAGTCTTTTCCCATCATTCCGTAGAGATGGCCCCATACGTCGCTTTTGGTTATTGTGCCATCAATGTCTGAAACAATTATCTTTGCATTGCTTCTCCACAGATAGATGCTCCCCTCGAGCTGCTTGTTCAACCCGCTAATCTTGAAAACCACCTGGTTCTTCCCCTCCTTCAGGTTGAGCATTCTTAGCTCCTCAGAGTTCAGCTTCAGCGAGAAAGACACATCCCTCTTGATGATCTTCTTTGTTCCAAATATGTTCCATCCTAGGAGCCTATTGTGCTCGTTCTCAAGAATCTTCATGATCTTCTTCGCCTTATTGATTCGAGATCCCTGCACTTCGAAGAAGATTCTGCAGAATATGTCGTATGGCAGATAGAAGCGGAAGTTACAGCTCTTGCATCCCTGGACCCTCACAACAAGGCCTTCTGTGTTTCTTATTTCCTGGACCAGAAAGGAGTTGAACGTATGGTCAAGGGACTCCTGTATCTTTTTGTTGTAGCAGAGAGAAAACGATATACTTGCTCCTGTGCACCCCTTGTTATTTCCGTCGCACACCTTGTTATTAAATGGCGGGTGCAGATGCAATCCAGTGATAAGATGGAGGACAGAGCGATATCTTCCTATCAAAAAGTCGAAGTGCTCGGTGGAGTTGATCAGGCTTCCAAACTTGACAAACTTCTTTTCAAAGTCGTGGTATGAGTCTTTGTGCCCTCTCTGCCGCAGAACCTGGCCATACATTCTCTTCCTGAGATTCTCTGTTCTCTTGTTTCTTAGATACTTTCTGAACCCGATGTCTAGATTCTTTTCCTTACATTTCATTACAATGTCGAAATTCAGTGTGCTGAGGTCAGAGCCGCTTCCCAACGAAAGCTGCTCAAGCCTCTTGTTCAGGATCAGCTCGTCGTCAGAGTCGAACATCGCGGAGAGTTTGTTGTTGTACTCGAGTATTACATCGTAATCGATTCCAAGGTCGTCCTCCGTGTCCTTTTCAAAAAATAGCTCTCCTTGGCTTGTTATAGACATTGTGATGTCGCACATCTTTCCATTGACAAACAGGTGAACTGTCTGGTTATTGATACCGTAGAAGTAAAGCCTTCCAAACCGAAGTTGAAATTCAGTACACCTCAGATTTCCATCCTTGTCTTCAACGACGATAACATCGTTAACTCCACTCAATGTTATTGGATTGATGTTATTGTACAAGCCGGAGACTGAAGTTATGAGCTTGTGAACTATTCCCATATTCCAGGGCTTTCTTTTCCATCGATTTATGTTCTGGTCACCCACCGTCTAATCTACCCTGTCCCTGACCTCGGGACTTTCTTGGATACGAGAGCATGTTCTCCGTCTTCCTTCCATGCTAAGTGCCGCTTACATGTCCTTACTTTATTTAGCCCATTAAATGGAGGAAGATGGCCCGAGACTGGCTAAGATGAGACAGGCCTATAAAAGAGCCATACAGGAGATTCTCAAGGAGCAAGAGAAGATAAAGGAAATCCTCGTTGATCCAAACATCTCGGCCGAGGACTCTTTCTTTGTAAGTAGCCCTAAGGCTGGTGAGATATGCCGGGAACCAGAGCGGGATCCCGAAACAATCTCGAAAACAGTAGAGGATATTTTCCAGAATCTCAGGTCAAGATTATCTGAGGCCTTCAAGAAGAAGCTGGAGACACACGATGTTGAGAACAAACTCAACCAGCTGGATCGGGACGTACTTGAGGGCAGAACAAGCCTCAGAGATGTCACCTCTGAGGAGTATATCAAGGAGATCTTCGAGTCGTACCTTGTCGATACCAAAGTTGGTTACATAAACTATGTTGAGGAGACCAAGATGGAGGCCTTGAAAAGAATAAAGGCGCTAAAGTGTGAGCTCGAGAAGGCCACCAAGGAGGTAGAGCATCTAAAGAAGGAAAATGCTCTTTACGATGGAAACTACAATAATATAATTGGTAACCTCTCAGAGACTGTAAGAAATAGGCACAATCTATGAATGACACTCAGAGATTTCATAACAATAAAATTTAGTTAAGGACTTTTCTCTGTGCCCATTGGATCTCTATACCTTGTGGTATGATGAACTTCCTAGCCAGGGAGGCTATTTCCGTAATATATCCAGTATCACCTTTTTGATATCATTAAAGCCTTCATGAATCTTCATGTTGCAGAACACTACCAGCTTCTTTTTGGGTCGAATCTTGTGCTTCGTTACTTCTTTCTTCAGCGCCTCATCGTACAGATGGATTGTCTCTTCGCATTGGCTCACATATATAAATATGTGTGTATTCGTCTCCAGGATCTTTATGTCGGTGTCAAATCCAGATACCTTTTTCGAGAAGTCCACATATGCCGTCCTACCATTTCCTTCATCCATAACGTCTCTAAAATAGTTCCTTTAATCTCTCCAGGTAGACTTCATACACAACCCTTGGGTTTCAACTTAAAACAGACTCAGAAAGGGGATCAAGGAAACTATTGGTGCTTCACAGACTCGTCCCTCGGTTTTTTCGGAAGCTCTTTGTCCTCGAGGAGATAGTATGGATACAGGAATATCATCCAGCCAAGGGTAAACAGAACAAAAAATGCCTCCACAAGCATCCTGTGTATCGAGTATATCCCACGGAACCCTCCATACACAAAAAACAGCCCCTCGGCTAGAAATGATATTGCTATCGAGGAGTAGAACCCCACTATGGTTATCTTTCTGGATGACAGTAGTCTTGTTATTCCAAGCAGCAGCGTCAGATAAACATAGGCCGACCCAAGCTCCCACCCGCGGCTAGTAGCTGCAAGATGGTCCTTGTACGCAACCAGAACATACATGGCCTTGAGTATTGTGTAAACAAACAGCCACTTAGGTAACAATCCTGGCTTATTCCCCATTGTTGGATGGGGTCAACATTAGATCGAATTTGACAGACCCAACCCCCATGGACAATTTCAATAGAGATGTGCTACTTGTAAATGACATGGACGAGGTGATTGGCATCGGAAAAGCTCTGAAAACCCACTTCAGAGAGCACCTAGCGCTCCACCGCGCATTCAGCGTGTTTTTATTCAATTCAAGGGGCGAGCTCCTGATTCAAAGAAGAGCATCTAGAAAGCTTCTCTTTCCAAGCAGATGGACAAACAGTGTCTGCTCTCATCCCTTTGCCTGTGATCTTTCCTTTACAGATCCGCTACTGGATGTGAAGATGCATGCAATCAAGCGCGTTGATTATGAGCTGGGAATAAAAGACGTATGCATAGACGACCTAAGATTTGTCTCTCGCATTGTATACAAAGCAGCACCGAACGAAAAATATGGAAGGATTCTACCCGGGAATCCAACTCCACAGGATGTTTCTAGGTTCCCGGATCCTAAGAATCTTGATGAACCTTACTCTTCCAGTGACTTTCACGAGTGGGAGATCGACTACATTGTTCTCGGGGTATCTGATACTCCGCCAAGCCCAAATCCTGATGAAGTTTCAGAGACAAGATATGTCAGCAAGGAAGAATTCCAGGAGCTGGTTGCCCATGACTCAGTATCCCCCTGGCTAAACGAAATATCGAAGTTGATTGATGTATTTGATATTAAGAAACTATATTTTCCGCCACATCCTCGAGAAAATCCCTGAGAAAATCCAGTCCCAAAAATGGTCCAGCGGCCGCTGAAGAATGTTAAGCTGCACAAGAAACCTACAAAGTACAAAAGAATACTAAAAAGAGCAAAGAGCGAAAGCGAATTGATAACGAAGGAAATCAACAAGGGGATAATCGAGAAGTATAGGTCCTTATATGAAAAGAAGAAAAGTTCCAGTCTTAAATAGTCCCTGGCTGACAAGAGCAAATCACGAACAAGGCCATTTTTATTCTCGCCATAAATACCGTCTCCAGCTATCCTATAAATTCCTCCTCGACCTCTCTTGCCTTCCGTCTTCTTTCGGCAGCCTCGTGGGACTCATGGATTCTCTTAAGCGTGTTTTTTAGAGGCTTGGGTAGGAACCTGTGTTTGGCTATTCTTCTTATTTCTCCAACGTCCTCGTACTTCTCCTTCAGCGCCTTGGAGTACTCAAGGGCATCCTTCTCCTTTCTACTCAGCGGGCCCAGCTTCCTCGAGGCATATCCTTTCCACAACCTTACTGATCCGTCATCACTTCCTGATACAATGAACTGGGAGTCGTGCGAGTATTTCACTCCAAACACATTTTGCATCCGTCTGTTGTAATAAGTGTCCCTGCTTTTTCTTTCGTTAACACCAAAGATCCTAATCGTCTTGTCGAAGCTTCCAGAGGCTATTTCCGTTCCAAGGGAATTGAATGCTACGGAGAGAACGGCATTTCCATGGCCCCTGTATACTCCACTGGGCTCGTGCAGGTATCTTATATCATGAAGATAGATGCAGGAATCCTCGTCTCCTGACACAAACACGTCCCCGTTCGGGCTGAATGATATGCCGTTGGTTTTACTTCCTATGGACACAGAATGGACTATCTTTCCAACCCTGGCATCAAACAGAGAAAGCCCTCCCTGCTCCCCAACTCCTATTATGCTTGTTAGCACAGGACTAGAGCTGATGCACAGGGGATACTTCGTGCTCATCTGCTGCTTAGGAAAGTCTCTCTCAAGGTCAAATATCTCTATCCCTTTCGAGGTTCCTACATTCAGCGTTTCCATCATGTCTAGATCCAGCACCTCTGAATTGCAGTGGTATACCTTGGCATCTCCCAGTCTTCTGACCGACTTTCCCTGCCCCGCATACACATTCGCCTCCCTATCTACTCCAAGTCCTTTTATTGGGTTGTTACACTCAAACCTTTTGAGAAGGTTTCTCTGCTCCATGTCCCATAGCATCACCTGCCCATCAAAGCTCCCAGATGCAAACAGAGACTGGTGGGGATGCCTGGCAAGCACATGTATCCCCTCTTTATGGTAGGATAGTGCCGCGACAAATGGCTTGCTCAGCATTCTTTCAATCTTAACTGCGTTAAGCGCCCTCACAAACTCCCTCTCTCTCATGAACGGATGGTAAACCTCGTCTTTAGCAAAGCTTGAATACTGAACATCCTTCTTTCTCTCCTTGCAGACTTCCTCGGGTTTATGGTATATGGTGCTGATTTTCATTGCAGGGTCGGAGACTGTTCAGAAATTCATGTTGCCGTGGGTATCCCCCATAGATGATAAGCAAATTGTTTGTAAGTAATTTTCCAGAAAGCTACTCCGAAGAGAGCATGAGCCTAATTTTTAATCCTTTTGGGGAGATCAAGTCGATTAAGATCCTGAGAGAGCCCAGATTGTTTTCAATTATCGAATTCCAAGAGCCTCTGGATGCAAAGGCTGCGATGGATTCCCTGGGCGGGAGGAGGGTGTATGGACACAATGAGCCATTGCACATCGAGATGGCCTTCGACAGAAAGAAGAGGGTTGCTGTTTCTGGAATCCCCTCGGACTCATCGAAAGAAGAAGTTCTAAAGTTCTTTCAATATTATGGGTCCGTAGAAAACATTACACATGGAGACGACATGCAAACGATTTTTATTGATTTTTCGTCCCAACAGGATGCCGAGAGCTTTCTTGAGCTCGACCAAAAGATAAGCTTTGGAAAAGAAAAATGCAGGCTCTCTATTAAGCCTTTTACTAAGAGGGAGCGAAAGGACAGCGTCCTCAGCCCAGAAAGAAGCGTTTTCATATACAACCTGTCCCCAAGAACAACCAGAACGGATCTTGCAGATCTATTTGTGAAGTTTGGGGAGATACGATCCTTGGGCATACTAAGCGGAGGAAAGGCATTTGTTAACTATGACAAAGAGCTGTCTGCCCTAAAGGCAATCCGGCACATGGATGGAAAAAGTGTCGGTGGCAAAAAAATCAGAATAGCTCTTAAGTCCATGAAGAAGGGACTGCACAGGCATGTCTAGAATAGAACCAAACCACCTGTGCTTAATTTTCCATTTTTAATTACTCTCTCATGTATCACTTGGAGTATTTACATCGGCATCGCAAGAATCCACTCCGCTGTCGCTTCCGCCAACCATTTCCACGGGATAGGCATCTTTGAACTGAGCATCTGGATCCTCGTTAGGAAAATGGCATTCGTATCCAAATCTAGGCATATCGTGGTACTTTTCGCCTAGGTAGTAGTATCCGTATGACTGAGGATAGACCATGGAAGACGAGGAGTATTCCCCAAATCTACTGTCCATGGGAGCATTCGGCACATAGTGATATGGCGTGCTGTATTGCTCCGAAATCTCTCTTCCATAAAGCCCGGTATACAAACTTGAGGATACTTTTCCATTAAATCTGTTCCTACAATCCTCCCCTCCATCACTACCAATCTGGGTTCCCCTGCTTCTTGCATAGGCTAGGCAGCCATTGCAGAGATGGCTGGACGTGCCCTTTGACTCCAACGTAAAAAAAGGAAGATTGCACGATACGCAGATGATTCTTTCGTGTCCTCCCTTCAATGCCTTTGTCCTCCCTCCTGCAGTGACCGTATATGGCCTTGTTCTCCCGTGAAGTTTCTGATAAAGCCCACAGGCATTACACAGAAGAGATTTCCCCTGATCGCCCCTTCTCCACGACGGCGTGCTTGTGGTAGAACAGTTGGAACATATTCTTTGCTTTGCTTTTCTTTTGAGTTCTCTTGCTATCTTCGGCATCTCCATAGAGTCGTATCCCGGAGCTAGTCTTTGATATCCATCTCTATTTCTATCGTTAAGTCTATCTATACCCAAGCATGCATGCACACTCTTGTTGTAATCAGCCGCCCTGTCAAAGTCTTGTGGGGAAGGGATGGAATATTCCCTGCTACTATATCTCGGCTCCTTTTCTCCAAAGACCTTTCTCTCGCATCCCTTTATGTCTTCCATCTCCACATTCATGTCGTCTTTCTGGTAGCCCTTCTTTTCCCCGACACTGCCGGAACCTTTGTCCCATCCATCTTTCCCTGCGCACCTCTTACCCCTGTCTTCTTTGTTTATACATGTCATTGTTTTGTTTTCAAAGTGATTATTTTATAGTGGAATTTTCATAAGGTACTTTATTATTGAAAAATTAATATATTTCCGATTAATCTTTGATATATTTGACAATTACCCCTGCCAGATGCCTCCATAATACAACTATATCTGAGTCAGATTCCCTACTGCCCGTCAAAGAAGCCGGGCCTTAATGTTACCATGATCCTCCCATATATCATTCAAACAGAAACACAAAACGAGATAAAACACACCCGGAAAACAAAACAATTGAACATGGGGAACAGAAAGAACAAAGAAATAGTCCGATGTGAACTGGAGAGCTATGTTGCAGCTGAGAAGAAGAGTTCCTCTCCGAATGTAAGGCAGGCTGATGCCATCCAAAAAATGATGTCTCTCCCGGAAAAGAACTTTGACGAGCTAGTCTCTGACATCGTCAACGAGATGAGAAGAAGAAGTGCTATGCCATCCTCTACACCAGAAACACCCATGCAAAGGAAGCTCTGCAGAATCCATGAAGATGGATTCAAGAGCCTCATTTTGGATCTTTTGCTAGTGATGAGCCAGAGGTCTCCCGAGGATGGATGTTCTCCAGAAAATGTTCACGGACTGATCGATAACCTTGACAAGCTTATATCTTCGCTTAAGGAGGACATGATAAACGAGGAGAAAATGGTCCAAACCATATACTCCTCTCACAGCACCTTAGAGAAAGTCATGCTGTTTATTGAATATACCCGTAACGTCTTTGACCGGAATGGAGAGGATACCAAGCTTCCAGAGTACATGATGAAAGAGATCAAGGAGTACTCTGACACACAGGACGGAGATGAGTTCGATCTAATGTTTAATGCGGATATGCTCCTGAACAAATGGGACAGATCAAAGTATAGCAGCCTTCCAGAATACAGGTACCACAGAAGCAACATTCAAAGGCTGGAAGTCATGGATCTGGAGCATGAGGTGAAGAAGAGGCTCATAAGAAACGAGATATCGCAAATATATTCTCTTCTTGCAACAGAGGACATCAACCTGGAAAGAGTGAGAGAAAAGCATCTCGAGTCTCGGGTTTATGGCCTTGTTGACATTCTGTCCAAGATTAAAGATGATGCCGAGGAAGGAAAGCAAATAGATGCCTATGAATATCTAGGAGACGTGGCTGGTTCGAGTGAGGACATCCTCGGGCTTGCTGAGAATATGGGGCTAGCGAACGAGACGCATCTAGACCACCTGAAGATGAAGATAGCCTCTTTAGAGCAAATACATGACAGAAGTAGCAACGAAGAGCCCCTCCCTGCCATGTTTGCAACAATAGAGGCAGTGAAGAAGGTCTTGGGGGATATCTCCAGAGGTCGAGGAACTCATTAGCCAGAGGGGCGATGGGATATTTAATAAGAGTAAAATGTTGACTTACAACTTTATTGACGAGGGTTCATGTTTTTATGTCTAGTTTTGAGCTAAGCTGTGCCTTCTTCAGCATGTAGAAATCAAATATCTTAAAACTCCTAATCACGCAGTTCTTAATCGATATCTCTAGATACGTGTCACTTGCGGACTTATCCTTAGAGTTGTAGGTCACCTTGATCTTGTTCGGGCTTATCCTGCTCAGCTTCAAATTAACCATGCTTGTAGAGAACTCTATTTCAAACCCGTTTCCTTCTCTCCGAACCACATACCCTGGACTATTTAGATTGCGGCCTATCTTCTTTTCAAATGCCCCCGATTTCTCGATATTCAGGATCATGTTGTTGACCTTGAAGGTGTCTGTGTTGCTGTTGACCTCGCTTACCAGGATGTTATTGTCATGGCCCAGTATCCCCACCAAGAAGAGATAGATATGTATCATATCCTGAGTTCGGTGCACCTCCATTTTATAGTTTCGAGTGTTTCATTTCACTCAAACATCAGGAAACAGCTTGTTTGATGCAGATCAAAACACATCTTGTATAGATAGGTGTAACCAGGCCCGCTCTTATGGGTTCTGTTTGAGGAGCCCATGCACCAGCAGTTGACAGAAAAGTATCGCCCGGGGTCGCTGTTAGAGGTAGTTGGAAACAGAGAAGTTGTTTCATCTCTTCAGTCGATCTCAAGTGCAGGTAGGATCCCTAACATGCTGTTCTACGGGCCTCCGGGTACAGGCAAAACAACGTCGATAAGAGCCATCGCAAACAACCTCCCAAGAACAAGTGTTCTCGAGCTGAATGCAAGTGACGAGAGAGGAATAGCAACTGTAAGAGAAACCATAAAGGAATTTGCATCAACATACTCCAAGACAATGAAGCTGGTCATACTGGACGAGGCCGACATGATGAGCAGGGATGCCCAGAATGCCCTCAGAAGGATAATCGAAGACTTTAGTGCAAACACAAGGTTCTGTCTAATAGCTAATCACCTAAGAAAGATAATTTCTCCCATTCTTTCTAGATGCACCAAGTTCCGATTTGGCCCTATTGGAGACACAGAAAATAGGATAGAGGAGATATGCAAAAGAGAAAGCATCAAGTACACCCCAGAGGGAATCAAGGCGGTGTCTCGGATTTCCATGGGGGACATGCGTAAGGCGGTTAACGACATCCAGGGAATATCTGCATCCTTGGGCCAGGTCGACGAATCGAATGTGCGGAGATTTAACGGAATTGCTCCTTCATCTGTTTATGAGGAGCTATTTAGGAATCTCGGGAGTATGGGCATGCCGGAGCTTAGGGTCGAGCTCGAGCGTCTGAGATATGAGTACAGCATGGATTGTGATGCTTTATTGGGAAATCTTGGAGAGCTGGTCCGGGAAAGCAAAATGAGAAACAAAATGAAAATACTAAAGGAGATGAGCGATATCGAGTATAGAAAAAGCATAGGGTGCAGCGAAAAAGTCCAATTGGATGCCATCATTTCTATATTTATACTTAACAGAAGCTGATCTGTTATGAAGCAGTAACTTTATTAAAAACATCAGGCCTGAATTCAACACAAAGTCCTACACACTGTAACACGGAAGTGCCTCTATTTCTCTTACATCGTACTTGCTTTTGGGAATGTTGTTCACAATGTTCGAGGCCACCAGCCCCACAACCACCATAACTATCGATGTAAATATCCACAGAGGAATGTATACTGAGACATTAGAAAATCCGGCCAGTACAAGGGAGAATGTGGTTATGTACAACAAGGGCAAAAGTAATATGCATGCATTGAGCCCAATGGAATATTTTCTGTTGCATATTCCCCAAAGAATCTGTGCCAAGAACAGGAACGGCTTCAAAAAGGAGGGAATTGCTGGGATGATCAATAGAACAAATATCATAGCCCTAATCATTTTCCCTACTATTATGCCCTTTTTGCTTTGGAGAAAAAGCTTTTGTTGCTGGCCATACTGGTAGTATATGGCATTTACTGTCGATAAGCCCTCTATTCCCACAAACATGGCACCGGAAGACGTGCCGTTTATGAATCCATCGGTGTATGATGCATAGTTGAATACATGGAGTGTTGCTATGATGATTTCCATAGACCTAAATATCATACTCCTCAGCTCCGTTCCGATACCATAAACCCAATACAGCGAAGACAGGGATCTGACCATTGGAATTGCCAAGGTCGCGGCAGACACTCCAAACGGAAGAACCATGGCCATATGGCTACACTTTCCATATGCAACTACAGAGGGCAGTGCCAATAGAGCCCCCAGATATATCATAAATGTGGCAAGATAGAAACATATGTTGAGTCTGTCAAACATCCTTGTTATGATGTATGAGTCTTTGTTGTGAAGGAGGAGTTGCACAGACACTTCTCCAAATACATCATAAAAGTCTCTCTTGTATCTGTCCTTCAGTATTGTGTATGCCTTGTTGATCTCGGCAAACTTGTCTGGACTCATCTCGCCCCTACTTTGGCAATGCAACCTTACAAGAGATCTGTAGGACTTTTCCACACTCTCCTTTGTTGCATCCTTCGGTATCTTGAGTACGTCGTACAGACTCATTCAAGGGGATATGGCTGAGGAATTAAAGAAGGAGGCCCCTTCCTAATCCTTCTTGCTGCAAAAATTTACTCCTCAATGCCGAAGAGCGACACAAAGCAGAAAAAAAGGAGGAGCAACAAAAACAGACTGAGAATAAAGAGAGCCCGGCTGTTTGGCCCGAAAGATATCGACCAGGTGAAGGAGGACATTGAATCCCAGAAGAAAATAGAGTATGATCCTGAGCTACCGGGAGGTGGACATTTTTACTGTTGCGAATGTGACAGGCATTTCATCACTGAGAAGGTTCTTATGGAACACAAGAGGTCTAACCCGCACCGAAGAAGAGCTAAGGAAGTGAGAGAGGTAGCACACTCCCAGAGAGATGCCGAATGGGCTGTTGGATTAACATGACCCGGGCCTATAGACCTAACTATTAAATTATCACTTTATTCATCCAAATCCTCGATCTCTGGTGGGTCAATTCCATTAGCCAGTCGCGGAAAACAGGAGCTGTTTTCTTTGTCACTAACCTCATCAACAATACCTTTGGGTCTTCTCCTTGACCTCTTGAACGGAAAGATGATCCTTGCAATGTTGTATGGATTCGCTCTAAAGAGCTCAAGCACATCCGTAAAGAAGGTGGTAAAGAGAACACAGTCCCAGCATTTGTGTCTGCTGAATACGTCACTCCATGTCCTCATCAAAACTAGAAACGAAGGCTTGTAGAAGTATCGCTTGTCGGCACAGGAATATATGTTTGAAAGAAGACTTAGTATTTTCATGGTGTTGCAATCCACAAGGCACTTTGCCCTCTGGCTGTCTTCCATCCCCATCGCTGCAGAGTCGTCAGATCGGCCATAGACACACTCCTGGAAGCACTGGCAGTTGGTATAGCTGTACTCAAGCAGACTAAATATTCCTCTTATCCTGTTTTCACTGAACTGCCTTTTGTCGAGGCTCCAGCCAAAAAGCTGATAGTAGTTGTAGAGCACTAGTGCACATTCCATAGTCATGTGGGCATCCTTGCACTCCAGTAGCTTGGTTATGTGTGCCATTAGATCCTCATCCTCAACCTTGCTCAAATGAAGTCCAGCTCTTGTACACTTCCCAAAGCTCTCCAGCATCCTCCTATATAGCCTAATGGCCAGATAATTGCCACTGGCTACCAACTCCCTGAGCTCCGGAGAGCCGCATAAAAAAAAATAGTCCCATTCACAGTAGTTCATGAGGTGGAGGTTTTTGTCCAGTCCTAGGTCTAGTAGACTGAAAAATGCTGTGTTATAAATATCGTCAAATATGTCCTTGAGGACCTGGTGCCCCACTCTATGGAGGGATGGAGGCTTTCTAAAGGAAAGATGCCCTCTGTCTGTAAAAGCTATTTCGGGGTCAAAATACCTCCTTCTTATCTCATGCATCATCTCTTCTCCTCTGCCTTCCGCATGTCTCCCCTCCCCCTCGTGTATCTTGTAGGCAAATATCGAAGAGTAGAATCTTGCTGTCTCTTCGGAAACGAGAGAGTTCAGGAGAATGAAGAACCCGCAATCGTACAGGACTCCTGGGAACAGAGAGTTCTTCTTAGAGGCCTCTTCACAAAAGGCAATAATGCCTTGGGAATCATCCATCGAGTCATACAGAGTCTCCGACAGAAGGAACCCACCCTTTCTTGTCATGAACAGTGCAGGAAGTGAACTCCGGTATTGCAGAACTCTCGTTGCCAGTGCAACCGCCTCGTGTTTATCCGCCGAATCCCTTAGGAGGCAGGGAAACTGTCTTTCAAGAAACCTCCACTCGTCAAGAAGACCCAGAAGCACCGGATCCTCATCGATAAGCGAGATCATCTTCTCAAGGCATTTTCTGTGATCCGGTGACAAGCTCCCATTAGCCACGAGAGATTCATTGAGAATAAACAGTACTCCTCTTGCTTCATCCTCCACCATTCCACCCCTATTGAACGTAAAATGAATATGGGCTAGCTCGGTCACTCAAGTCCTGGAAAAGGTCGCAGAAAAGCTAGGCTTTATTAGAGCATGAACACATGGAAGCATACCTTCTCCACCAGATAGCATAGAACTATGTCCATCACCAGCACGGCGTAAACGAACATCTTTGCACTCCCCATATCAACAACCTCCATCTTAACACGGAGCTCATCGTTGCTTCCCATCACAAGTTGGTGTATGACAAACAGCAGGATAAGGAGGCACCCAAGAAGCTTCTTGTTCTCCAGTAGACTTTCTCTGAACGGCCTTCCTATGTAATTCACAAGAAACGTAGATATCTGCTGTGTCGTAGACAGGAAGAACAGGGCCGAGTTCATCAGAGAGGGAGAGAACTTCTCACTATACACCGGCGTTTCTACATTCCTTATCCTCCCTATCATAATAAAAAAAGAGGCTATGTGAACAACAACCTGCAAAACAACAGAAGAAACGATGTATGGATTGATTATGTTCGTCAGAGGCCTTTTCTTGCTTATTTCCTCAAGAGGCCGGCTCTGGGTCAGGAACATAAATGCAAACCCAATAAGAAGCCCGGAGGCAGTCAGCTGGACGTCTCCATACCTAACCCCCATGCAATCAAGAACACTCAAAGAAAACGCGCTAACAAGAGAGTTCAGCGCCAGGATCTTGTACATTTGGATCGTTGTCACCAAAGCGCTTCTCCCCTGCCTTATGATGTCGAGAACGGAGTCAAGTGACCCAGTCTTTGCTGTAAACGGCGCTGCAACACTCGCATCTCCAAGATTGATTTTATCCTCTCCCAGATCCTTCGATATGCTTTCCATCATCCTCTCTTCTCTGGTTTTTGGCTCCCCCTTCTTCTTCACGGCTACTGGTGCCTCCATAAGAGCTATTCCCACGTGGGCGCTTTTTAGTGCTCCAACATCATTTGTTCCGTCCCCGCACATCAATGTGTACCTTCCTGCCTTGTTATATTTTTCGATGATCTTTTCCTTGTGGGCAGGATCCGCCCTAGCAAAAATCGATACAGAAAAGAACTCGTCACTTTCCAGCACCTTGTCTATCTCTGATCCCTCCACCGCCTTATCCGATATCCCAATCTTCTTGGAGACATTCCTTGCCGTAAGTACATTGTCTCCGGTTATCATTATCACCTTATGTCCTGATCCATGGAGAGACTCGATAGTCTTTCTCACGTTTTTCTTCAGCTTACAATCAAACAAAATGAATCCTGCAAATGACAGCTTCGACTCAACGTCTGTTCTATCATACTTATCTTGTTTCTCAATCGGCTTGAACCCTAAGGCCAGCACACGATACCCGTCAGCTGCATACTTCTTATAGTCGTCATAAAACTCAGGCACAGAGTCCAGATACAGCTTGACAACCTCGGGAGCCCCCTTCATCCCAACAAACCTCTTACCTTTGGCTTCTACCACCACCGTCATCCTTCTTAGCTCGGAACAAAAGGAATATGCCTTGTGGATCGTGTGCTCAAGACATTTGCTATTCAATGGTTCTGTATTCCTCAGGTGTTCATAGATACTTGTTTCCAAGGGATCCCCCGTCACCTTTCCATTAAGCGACAGCAAGGAATGGCAGCTGGCGAGCACACTTACAGAGTTTTCCGTCTCATGCTTAACTGCTGCGACCTCCATAACCGTCTCCGTCAGCGTCCCGGTTTTGTCAAAGCAGCATACATTCACTTTCCCTGCATATGGAATTCTGAACGGCTCGAGGCAGTAAACTCCTTTCCGGGCAAGGGCCCTTACACAGCTATTCACCGCCATGCTCAGCTCCATCGGAAGCTCGGTGGGAACCACATTAGTCAAGATCAAAATCACCTCCAGAAGCAGCTTATAATTCGACTTTCCCATCTTCTTTCCCTCCCTATATGCATAAAACGACGCAACAATCGCAAACACCAGAAGTGCAAGTATAAAAATAAATGCCTCTCTATCGTTCACAGTCACTTCCTCGGCGCACATCATCTTCCTGACAAGGCCTCCCTTCTCAGTCTCAAATCCCGTATGGAGCACGAAACACACTAGCGGAGAATCCTTCATCATCACTATCTCAGTCCCGGCATACAAAATATGTCTCCTATCTCTGCCTCCGTCGAATATGTCTTCTGCATCTCTTTCAGAAATATCCTCTTTTGTGAGCGGAACAGATTCACCGGAAAGCATTGCCTCGTTCACAGCGCAAGATCCCTTGACCAACAGAAGATCGCAGGGGACATGTATGCTGGAGCTAATCTTGACAACATCCCCAGGAAACAGGTTTTCGGACGACCCCATCACGCCTTCACCTTTCTTTGCATTCATCCTGCTATCATACAGAATCTCCACATCAACGTTGGAGTGGCTCATCCTCCTGAAATGTCTTGCAGTCATCATCCTTTGGAAAACAAGCCCAGATTCAAGAACAACCAGCATCACAAGACTAAACATCGCCTGGTAAACATACTCGTCAAGACACCAAAGCAGCCCAGAAAACACCTGGAACACAAACAATGGAGACACAGCGTGCTGCAGAAATAACTCAGAAAACGACGGGGGCACAATGTCAAATCTGTTCTTCTTGAAGTGCTTCAACAGCTCTGCCTCAACAAACTCATCTCTCTTTTCCTCCCACTTCATAAAGTATCCAAACGGCTTCTCTGTGTTCGCCCTGAGTCTAACAATCTTCTCACCGGTAACCAGATATCCAGACTTCTCATACTCAAATACTCCGTCCTTGAGCTTGCACAGCGAACCACGGTACAGTATATAGCTTCCCTTGGAATTAAGGTCCATTGAAAACAAAATACGAACTTTGTTAGACCAGAATGTCGACAGGAACATCGTCCCCGACACCAGCAACGTAAACACAAACATCGCCTGTGGATAGCCGCTTGTCAGCAGCATGGCAGGAAGGACATACAGCGGAATCACATATAGCCGTTTATGCAGTGGTCTTTCTTTGTATATAATATGCATTTCAAGGGCTTCATTCTGGAAAAATATACCAAAGCCTCAAAACAGATACAAAAGGTGACCCCAGCATGTCAGACACAGAGACGTTCTATGGAGGATCGATCCTGGCAATGGCGAGTAGCAAGGGCGTAGCCATCATGTGCGACAAGCGCCTTGGGATGAGCTCGATAACTGTGTCCAAGGACTTCACAAGAATCCATAGGATAGGACCAAGACTATATGTGGGATTGCCTGCATTTGTCCCGGACACCCAGGTCCTCCTCAGAAAAATAAGAAAGAACTACAACCTATTCAGGCTGGAGCATCAGAGAGAAATGGAGCCAGAGGAGCTCAGCAGCATGATTTCGTTCCTTTTGTATTCGAAAAGAGAAACGCCGTACATCACTGCTCCGATTGTTGCAGGACTGACAAGCGACGGCAAGCCATACATCTCCGGAATGGACTGCATAGGGTCCATAGCATCCCCCGGAGATTTCGTTGCCGTGGGGACTGCCGACAAGAATCTCATGGGAATCTGTGAGGCTCTCTACAGGCCAGACATGGATGAGGAAAACCTGTTTGTAACGTGTGTCCAGGCATTCCTCAACGCCATTGATAGAGATGCCCTGTCTGGATGGGGAGCGGATTGTTATGTCATTGGCAAAAACAAAGTCACTAAGAGATCAATTAAGGGAAGATGTGATTAGTCTGGTATTAAAATTTCTGTTTTCATAGTCACGCCTAAATATTATCTATTTCAAGGCCCACCCCACGAAGATGCCTGTAACCACAAAGATCTTGATGTATGCATTAATCCTCATGCTCAGATCCTACGATGTCCCATCTCTCTGCTACAATTACCACAGCCCGGAAGCAAACTACCAGCAGGAGTTTCTGAGGCCTCCCGCCATCCCGACTGTGTATCAGGTAATCCCAATGAAATACTTCACTTGTGTTTCAGGAGCATGCGATCTTATAGTATCGAGGCTAATAGGCTCAGAAAGGTACTTCATATACTCCTCCTTCCTCCCTGCAGATGCGATATCAATAGAAAACCTTCTCCTTGTGCTGATGAAGAAAGGCTACGAGGACATTGCAAGCGTCCTGCTGGTCCATCTGAGTGTCTTCTATGCTCCCCTTCTCTCTGCTTCCAATGCATACGTCCTGTCTTATTTGTATCCGGCATACGAGAAGGACTATGAAAATGCACACAGGCCCTCGTTAAGCATCACCTGGTTTTTCCACTTGAACATCTTTCCACAGTACGCCAGATACTTCTACGATGTATTTTATGCATTGATGCTCTACCTCTTCAGCATTGTCCCCAGAGGGCAGAAGATCGAAATACTCCTGCTATTCAAGCCATCCAACTACAAGAGCTATCTCTTGTACATAGCGGACTCCCCACTAGCCCACTTCTACCTACTTGTCTTTATTCTGGAAAGCTATGTCCAATATCTGTTCAGGGTCCGTGGCGTAGGAAACCCAAACTTCCTCAACTGGTCATACCTAATTTTCACATGTTTATTTATCCTCGAGAGGAGGTGGAAGATCCTGATGAAGCAGAAGTCCCATGCAGGCAAGGACCTGGGAGGAGGTCTTTGACAATCTTGCTCAACTCTAGAATAAAAATAAAGTAGCCATCTTTAATAATACTTTATTCCTAATCGGACTCATCGTCAACGTCGCTGTCTTCGTCCAGGTCCTCGGAATCATCCGACCCAGACACTTCGTCGTCTGTACTGGAGTAGCCAGAGTCCCCATCAGATGTCTCGTCTGTGTCAGTCCCGGAATCGCTAATTCCATCGGTGTCCTCTTCAGAATAATCGGAAGAATCCGTGGTCTCGGTAGTATCCTCCGAGCTCTCGACCTCCTTCTTCGACTTTTCAGCTTGCTTCTTCTGTCTTGCCGGGCACATGTTTAGGGGATTTGTCTTTTTTCAAAGTAAATTTTTCAAACTTTCCAGAAAATTCAAACTCGCAGAACTTGCCAGGTACCTTGAGAAACTCTTTTATTCAAACTCACAGAGGCCTCCCGCCATTTACATTGTGCACCCTAGCTCCTTCATTATCCTCTATCTCCTCGATCATCCTTTGATATTCCATTGCCGCCTTTTTATCCTTAAGTTCTATCGCCCTATCTCTCTTCTGGATCAGCTCTATCTTGAAATGGATAACATTTCTTCTCTTCGGATGCACTTCATCCTTGCAGGCAACCATCTTACTTATCTCCTCGTCACTCAGCCTCCTGCCCATAGTCTTGACAAGCTTGTCGTAGTCCTCCTTGACCTTAGCTATCGAGCCTACCTTGAAAGACCTCCACACATCCTCATACTCTTCTCTCAGCAGAGGCGAGTTGCTGATATTCTCGATCCTAAAGCCTTTGTATGTTCTGGTTCCTGTAGAAACATCCAGATACCTGTTTGTTTTGACCTCTTTTCTGCCCATCCAGAGGCTGTATGTACTACCTTTTCCCACACCGACTATCTTGACAACAAGATACAGCCCATTGATTCTTGCCCTCGTGAAGTGCCCAATGAATTCATCGAAAAATGGCTTGAACACGTTTCTTGCAATCATGTCTCTACTCACTATGCACTGTGAAAATTCAGCGAAATCGTCCGTCCTTGAAATGTCCTCCTTAGCCTCAGAAGGTGTTTTCTTCTGCAGTCCTTGCATCCTTTCCTCCAACTCCTTCTTCTCCTTGAATCTTTGAAGCTCTATGTGTCTTTTGTACAGTATTTCCTCTCTCTTTGTTTCTGGCATCTCAAGAAGCATCTTCTTGTCCTCCTCGGACTCGTAGAGCTCTTCTCTGTCAAAGTCTGTACATCCTGATGACCTATGCCGGCCCTCCATTGGGGTGTTCTTCCCGGATGAGTAATCTGCTTTGTCATTAGACTGTTTTGCCCAGCTCTTGATTTCCGGGCGCCGCACTGCCCTCGGAAATGATGTTTCAAGGAAGTAGGAGTCTTTTGCTCTGTCTGTATGCAATAAATACCATACTTATGGTTCTCTCCGTCGCTGTAGAGAAAAAGTCCTTTCTGAGAAGTGTGCGGAGCACCATAGAAGACAGGAAGTCTCTAATTGACCAAGAAGTGTACATAAAGCTGCTTGTTGGAATAGCAGAGGGGAACTGCATTGTTGCCCAGCAAGGCAGTAGGCTATTCAGGTATCTTCCGGTCGGTGTGGATTCTCCTTCAGGTCTCCATTTAATTGGACGCCAAGGAGCCTACAGACACATTTCTTTTTCGGAGATTCCTCGTCTTGATCCAAACGTTCGATACTTCTTCATAGACGCCAATGATATTCTTGTCCTCAGAATGTTTCTGGAACGCGGCCTGCATTCCTTCATATACACAGGGAGTTTTGGGTTTGGCTTCAGCAGAGATGGAATCAACCAAATGTTAATGATTTCCCAGGAGTGCCTCGGAATTCTTGATAGGGTGGGGTACATGGAAACGGATGTAGAGGACATGGAAATTAAGCTACGAAAGGGGCGTCCTGATGAGCTCCTCATAAACCATCCTCAAGGTTTATTCGTCATGAAGTCAATGTTCAAGTATCGGAACGAATTTCTAGAAGACCTGAAAACTCACTTTACCGACTTCATGAATTCAATCCTGCCTGGAATGAGAGTATCCTCCTTCTGCAGCACATACGTAAAAAGCGTTATCGGCTATCTGGAAAGAAGAGGCATTCTTGTGTCGACCCCACCGATCAAAGAATATCCCGAGCTAATCCATTACCTGTTCCCCTACAGAGTAGTCCCAGATGTGCCCAACCTCTCCGACGAAGAGTTGGTTGTGGGAGGCATTTCCCTGGATGGAGTCTTACAAAACGACTATCTGAAAGACCTGTTTAATCCCGAGCAGGTAGAAAGGATAGTTAAGAATGGAAGCAGGTTTATATTTACAAGCCATATATCCGCGGATGGTCGGAAGAGAAAATATGGCGTTAGCTTCGTCTAGAGGCCTCTTGTGACAAGCCTATTTGAGCTATCCTACCCTACTCCTGTTGTGTTTCCGCGATTTATCTCCCTTTCATCTCTTTCCTCGTCTCTTTTCAGAAGCTCCGACCTCGAGTGCTTATCGCTTGAAGTGCTTGAAGATTCATCCTCTTCAGCCGAGGGAGCCCCAGTCTTCTCCATGCTTGACATTATCTTGTCTGCAAATTCGTCAAGAGTCATGGTAGGATTGTTTCTTTTAACCAGCATATTTTCAATTCTTCCACGAGAGTCGACTCTTATGCACTCAATTCCATCCCTTCCGCTGGGCTTCCTATCATCTGTATCCCGAAGCAGCATGATCTCTCTACTCAGATGCTCAATGTTCCTCATCGACAAAACATAAAAGTACTCAAGCAGCTTCATTACCCATTCCCTATCATCCCAGTCTATAAAGTCATATTTAAATTCCTTAGCCTTCCTCCACAGCCTCATCTTGTTATCTCTTCCATTTCCCTTGCATAACTCTACAGTTTCTCTTCCAACAAGTCCTAAATACTCACAGTCTTCGCAATACTCCTTGAAGAGGTCGAGAGCCTCGGCTCTATTCCCATCCTTATCACTCACGGTTCCTTTGATATATGGAGCAGTATACTTCAGCAGATCGTTTGTTGGAATTTCATGAGGATCTCCGACGTCTCCTTCCATGGATTGTATCTCCCCAGTCACTCCTATATCCCTGCCCTCAAGTATTCTCACTATTAGGTCTTTTATATCCATGAAATCAGGGATCCAGATATTCCTGAATCTTTAAGAAGCAAGCTTTGAGTGCCGGCCGCTGCCCAAACTATAGATATTAAGTTTATTTCTTAAGTGTGACCTCGATTTCTTCGACTATGTAAGGAATGATAGGAGAGAGCTTTTCGTTTGCTCTCAGAAAATCCCTTGCACTCTTCAGGAACCTGCGGTTGCTTTCCCCGCTACTCTCAGAAAACCCGAATGTATCGTGGAAAGATGCGCTGAAAAGAGTCGGGGCTTCACAGAACAGTCCGTCCAGGCTCTTGTTCATCGTCACCTCATATATTTCCTTTACCTCCTTGATGTAGTTGAACAGCCTGGTAATCCCGACATAGTACTTCAAGGTCTTGTCACTGATCTTCAGCCTCTCTTTGGTACCCGTCTGCCTGTGAAGACACAGCATCTTCATAGGAAAAGGCGTCTCCAGCTCCCGAAGCTCAATCGACATTAACAGCAGAACTCCAACCGATGGATCAATATCTTTCGTCAAGACCATGCCAGGATATATAATGTTTACAAACGCCTCTGCTGAACCAGGTTCGTCCTTTGTATCTTTGGATCCCTTCTCCTTCCGAGCCCCGCCTCGAACTCTAGATAGTGCTGCCTCAACCATCTTAATTAGCTGGGAGTCTCTGTCCGTCCCGGGCGTCTTCCCCATAATCTGTAGGACGTCTCCAGAAACCTTGTTCATAAAGAGAGACTCGTAAAACCCGGGCGCAAGCTTCGGCCCAAGGATCTTTTCTAGATTCCGCGGCACATTCTCCTCGGAGTAGGGATGCACACTCCCAGAAACCTTCATGACAGGAAGGTATGTCACCAGCATAAGGCCCTGGAGAAACTGTTCCGTGTATTTCTTGCTGCTTCCCTCGTCGCATGTACTCCTGATCATCTTCAGAAGGTCCTCAGATCCCTTCATCAACCCAAAAACTGCGTTGAAGCTGAAGTCGGTGGCACACCTGGGTATCGTTGGACAGAAATCGCATCCAAGCAGCAGCCCAAGCGCGCTGAACAATCTCGAGCTGAGGTTAAAAAACTCAAGAAACCTGCTCTTGTGGAACACGTCCAGATATGGTTTTCCGGAGCCGTCAGACATGTCGAGTATAATCTTGTCAACCCCATCAAACAGGAGGATGTCGGACTTACCAAATGCATATGAACATGTCTCTGCACTCATAAGATATGCACACTGGGCCGTTGCTGAGTAAGGGGCTGTGATGACTGCAACCCCCTTCTCCTCAAGTATTTTATTGGCTACATCCATCTCACTCTTTTGCATTATAAAATTTCTCCAGAGCTTCCCTGCCTTTCTGTAGTTTTCTTGCTTGTACTCCTTGAATCCCTCGGTTAGCAACGTACCCAAGCCTCCATGAGAGGTTCCTTGCAGCTTATTGATGCCTATTCCGTCCCAAACCCATATCATGTCGACATCGTTCTCGTCCTTAAATTCCAGAAGCTTGAGTAAAGGCTCTGTAATGACCTCCTCCATCCCAAACACAAGCCCTCTGCAGATACTCGACACGTCGACATACTTCCGTAGAAACCAATTTCCGTCAATGCATATCCTCATCTTCTTGAATGCCTTCTGTGGAACCTTTAGGAAAAAGTTTTGTCCAGGGTGCTTTCTTACCTCCTCCAGACCTCTTATTGGCATCTTTGGGGCTCTGCGATGATTCAAAAAGAAGAACTAAAAAGACATTCCGGTCCAAGAAAAGATGCAGCCGGAAGATGTTTAATGGAACACAGATCCGTGGAATCGGTATCCGGTTGCAGGTCACGAGGATGGTCGTCCAATCTCAAGGGACATTACATGCACTATATTCAGATCTGTATAAGAGCTAGACAAGGCAGGCTTCCTGATGCACCCTCTTATCTGGAAGAGCTTCACTAGAAGGTACATGCCAACTGCATTGTGTGGAGATGGTCCCTTTCTATGATCCATCTGGTGGGCTCTCTGAAGTGCTTTAGACGGACCATCCCTGGACATCATTTCTGCCACACAGGAATAAAGCCTGTCTCCTCTGGCATTTGCAGTGATCGCCCAGCTCCTGGAATCGAGTTTATCAAGGCCTCTGCGGTGACAAACAGGCATTTGTAAGGACTGCTATCCTATTTCCCGAACTCTAGGCAGAATTCTCTGCTTGTTCCTCCTGGCCGTGTAGACCGCTACGGCTATCAGGTATCCAAAAGTGCTTTTCTTTGCAGGCAATAGGATTTCCATTTCTTCCTGGAAGGGAAAGAATAGCAGAATGAAGAACAAGGAAGGCCTCCCCGCCACTTTTTGCCGCTATTGTGCGTACAATGCCCTCACTGCATTATACTCTGTTCAGGCGTCCACGTTGGATGTTATGTAAATAAGAAAACAAACCCCAAGATGGCGGAGACAGCCACAGCAGACGTATCCAAGCAGCTGACCATCATCGGCTCTGCAACGTGTGGAAAAACAAGCATCCTTACCAGGCATGTAAAAAGGACGTTTGGGACGGAGATCAGCCCCACCGTATTCAACTCTGTCAGCAACACATATAAGCACAAGGACCATGTAATTGAGCTGAGGCTCTGGGACACAGCAGGGCAGGACGAGTATGCCAGGTTCCGACACCTTGCATTGCCTTCGGCGGACTATATTATGATCGTGTATGCTGTTGACGACAGATCCTCCTATGCCGAGGTTAAAAACAGCCTTGTAGGGCAAGTAAGGGAGAAGGCGCCCCAGGCCAAATACTTCCTTGTTGGGGCGAAAACCGATCTGAGGGAGGACAGTGCGAGACTCGAGGAACTTGCTAGGAACGGAGACTCTCCGATAACCACTTCTGAGGGGCTGGAGCTTTCTCAGAGCATTGGGGCGATGGGATACTTTGAGTGTTCTGCAAAGAACAATGTTGGAATCGACGAGATATTTGAGAAGATTTCTGAGTACGCTCTGAGGGCGCAGCAGAAGGAAAGCATGTCTTTCATAGGGGCGATGTGCGCTTCTCTGTGGAACTGCCTTAGCTGCAGACAAATAAATTGATTTTTATTGGGAGTTTGTGTCTCCTTGTAAATGAGACTAGAGAAAGTGGATGTAAGCTGGACAAGGACGGAGGACGAGGTCCTCAAGGCTGGGGTGATGAAGTATGGAACAAATAAGTGGTCCAAGGTGTCCTCTCTGCTGCCTTCGAAAACTCCATCGCAATGTAGGATGAGGTGGGAGGAACATGCCAATCCCCTACTGAACATCTCGGGGTGGAGTGCTGAGGAGGATGAAAGGCTTATTTTGACAGCGAAGACGTTCCATCCGCAATGGAGCCTGATCGGGCAGGCGATGGGAAGGAGCGGGCAGCAGTGTTATGAAAGATACAACGAGCTTACCTTTGGAAAGATTGATGTCTTCAAGTACGGTGAGCTTGAAGAGCCTCGCGAAGAGAGGAGCGACGAGGTCCTTCGGATGGCGAATGCCAGGATGGCTGGATGCAATAGTAGAAAGGATCTGAAGAAGAAGAAAGAGAAGAGGCGATGCGAGAAGAATCCTGGCGGCATTCTGTAACTTGAGTGTTTTACTTCGGTTTCTTAAGGGTTTCTGATGGACTTGGAATGGAGACGAAAAGTAGAACGTCCTCTGCATTTAGATACATCGGCGTGTTTATTGCCATTCTTTTGTGCCTGTCTATAGTTGTTGACATGATGTCGTTCAAGAGACTGTCGTTTTTATATGAGAAATCGCCAAAGAGCGAGCTTGTGGAGCTAGATAGGAGAACTGATAAATGATGAGAAGCTGGCCACTCTCTGGATGAAGGAGCAAAGCTGTGGAAGTGAAAATTAAAGATGTTTGGATGGATAGTCCTTAAAATGGACATTTTGAGTTTGTTAAAAAAGAAGATAATTGAGGATGTCTTCAAGGTCCACCCGGATGCCGAGTGGAGTGTTCTTGTGTACGACAGCTATGCAGCGAGCATTCTGAAGAATTTCTTCGTGAAGTCTGAGTTTATCAACCACAACATAGTGATTTCGCAGAGGATTGAGGAGAAGAGAGAGCCTGTGGACTTTCCTGTGATATACTTTGTGAAGGGAGAGGATGATGTCGTGAAGATGATAAACAAAGACTTTGAAGGCAGGTTGTATCCTACATATACAGCCTGTGTACTGGAAGAGTGTGAAGGTCTGCAGCCCCTGATCAAGGTTCTGAGGGTAGATGTAGACTTTATTCCTTTTGAGCAGAAGGTTTTTAGGGCGATGCCGAAGCAGCTGTATTCCGTGGCCAAGACCTTGAACACAATGTTTAATGTGAGCTACACAGGGTCCACGTGCCGGAGCCTTGGAGAAATGGCTGAGAAGATGATGGGGGATGAGGAAAGGAAAGGAGAGCTTATTATACTGGATAGGAGCATTGACCTCTTTACGCCGCTTCTCCACTTTTTCACGTTCAGGACACTGCTTGAGGATCTTGAGATCGAGAATATGGAAGTGTTTGAGAAGGAGTATATGGGGGACAGGGTGTGGGAGAGTGTCAAGAATGTGCATCTTGGAGAGGTGAATTCGATTTTGAGAAATCAGGCGCAGATGCTGTCGAAGGTGGCGCAGAGGCTGGACACGAAGGTTGACAACAAGGACTTGATGAAGATGGTGCTTGAAGCCCCAGCGGCAGCAAAAACCAAGGAGAGCCTGGGCAAGATTCTTGGACTGGCGCAGAAGTGCTACGACAGGTTTGATTATCTCTCTAGGTTTAACGAAATTGAGCAGCTGCTTGCAACAGGGTACGACAAGTCTGGAAACAAATGGAAGATGAAGATTGATGATGTGTTTGAGTATTTCAGGAGCAGCAGAATTGAGAGGTCTGACAAGGTTAGGATTCTGCTACTGCTTAAAGCAAATGGGTATCAGCTACAGGAGACTGAGATGGACCTTCTTAGGGGCATGGGGTTTAGAGACGAGGAGATTAGAATTACCTTTGACAACCATGAGAACTTTGTACCTCTCCGGGGGACAGGAGACTACAAGTACGAGGTTAGTCGATATGAGCCTGTGCTGAGCAATGTTCTGAGAAGCTTTATTGGGAAGCAAAAGGGGCATTTCCAAATAAATAGATTGACAAGCAGCAGAACGCCCTTAAAGTCTTTAAGAAAGAGCCATCTTCTGTCGGTGAAGAAGGATATTTCTTGTCAGAAGCTATACTGCGTCTATATAGCTGGTGGAGTGACTTTTGAAGAGATCAGGGTTGCATATGAAGTTGGTGAGAGCCTTGGGGTGGAGATTGTGGTGGGCTCTGATAAGATCATAACGCCCAGGTCTTATGTGGAGTATCTGAAGGCCAGATGTACCTAGGCGCATTGAAAGACGATATATTTTCTGAATTGTGATCCCATATGGAGCGAGGGATGGAATCAGAGGCCTTTTACGGTCTGAGTGCTCGTGGATGGGACGGAAGCGAAGTCAGCCTTGGATCGTTCAGAGGGTGCGTTATTATGATTGCTAATGTTGCGTCGTCATGCAAGTTTGCTGAAAGCAACTACAAGAGCTTTGCGGGTCTTCTTGATAAGTTCTACAGGAAAGGGCTAAGGATTCTTTTGTTTCCCTGCAATCAGTATCTGGGCCAGGAGTCAAGGCCCATTGAGGAAATACGCGGAGAGGTGTCTAAGAAGTATTCGGACAGGTTTGTGGTTTTTGACAAAGTCGATGTTTTTGGGAAAGGAGCTCATCCCGTGTTCAGGCATCTTGTCAATACCAAAAACGGAAAGGGGAGGCTCGGAAATTTCATTAAGTGGAACTTTACAAAATTCCTCGTTGATCGTAAGGGATGTGTTGTTAAGAGGTTTGGGCCAAGCGATATTGTCAAGGAGGATGACGAGAATCTCTTGAGGAGTATTGAGGATGGGGAGAATGGCATGCAGAACTCCTGATGGAATAAATAAAAAAATTACTGTACCCATTGATGTATGAATTCTACAGGCAGCTGATGGTTGGAAAGGTCCTTGAAAAGATAGTAGACGAGAAGGTGAATGCCAATGTGCTAAGCCCGAACCAAGGAAAACACATTCTCGAGACGTTTGATCTGAGTGTCCCTATTGTTTTCAACAAGTCTGTAACCAACTCAATGAGCTTCAAGGGGAAGGTGGACTTTTACAACCATGTTGACGGGGTGTGGAGATTTCAGACGACGGGGTTTGTAATGTCCTTGAATAACGAATACTTCAATGCTGGGGAGGTTAACATCGTTGCATGTGACGCAGACATCAACATGGATGCAGGAAGAAGAAGAAGAAAGAGAGGATGAAGATTCTCGGTGTAGCTATTTTCAAATAAATGTTAAATTTGCCAACATCCTTAAGTTGCTGCTGTTGGGAGGTGGTAGGCAGAAATTTTTGAGGTTCCGATAAGTTATCTGGAAATGGGAGCCCTGAAAATGGACCAGAACAACATGAACAAGTTCTTTAACTCGTCGTTCTTTGCGCAGACTCCGCAGAAGGATAACAAGCAAGGGCAATTTTCTGGAGCGCAGCAGCCTTCGATTTTTGGGCAGTCGCAGGCTGGGTTTGGCAGCGCACAGAATCCTTTTCTTCAAGGGTCTGGAGGAATGAAAAGCAATACGTTTAGCGGTGTAACACCTTTTGGGGGAACATCTTCATTTGGCAGTGGGGCAGCATCTAGCTCTGGAGGATTTGGACAGCCTTTTTCTGGCCAGCAGCAGCCGTCGACCTCGTTGGCAAGATTCGGGTCTGGAGGAACTCCGAGCACCGGAAGCAATATATTTGGGGGTACCTCTAACGCCTTAGGGACGGGCCAGACACAGTTTGGAGGGACTGGGGGGACCATGAATTTTGGAGCACAGCCGCAGAGCAGTGTGTTCGCATCTGGAGCCCAAAATGGGTTGCAGCCGTTCACCATGGGAGGGTCCACGGCATCTCAGCCCAGCATATGGGGGCAGGGATCTACCTCCTACAGTCCCTTTGGCGGGACCCAAAGCACCTTTTCCAACGACAGGAACAGCACTCTAAACAAAACATTTCCTGGACTTGCGGGAAGTAGCACTGGGACCAAGGATCATCCCTACATACAAAGAAAGATAAGAGAAGATAATGGAGGGGAGGTAACCTTGATGCACATCAACGGGAACGAAAACTACACGCAGAAGTCTGTCGAGGAGCTGAGGTCCGAAGACTACATGCTTGGAAGAAAGCCCATGACAAGTGGAAGCATGACGGAGCCTAAGAGCATCTCTGGATTCGGGCTACCCCTTGGAGCAGCGATGCCGTCTTCTGCAGTCAACAAGCCGCAGGGTAATAGCGTCTTTGGAACGGCTGCTACATCTGGGACTTCATTCCAACCTTTTATTTCAGCTGGGAGTTCGAAGACCCAGCAAGAGCCTGCTAATTCTAGCTTTGGAAGCACCACGCCACAGCAGCCATTTGCGCCTTCGGCAGTTTCTTCTAACATAGCATCCCAGCCGTTCGGCTCATCGATCCAAGGCCCCTCTGGGTTGCCAAGCGGAAATCCATTTGTTCAGAATGTACAGCAGCCGCAGGCAGCATTTGGGTCTGTTGGGATGGCTCCGCAAGCGCCGGCCTCCAACAATCTTTCGTTCACGAATGCACAGCCATTTGAGATGCCGATGCAACAGCCGTTTGGAAGCACAATGGCTTCTCTCGGAGCCTGTGGGCAGATGAATCCGCAGCAGACCAAAATAGACCCGTCTGACCCATTTCTCCTGAAGGACATTAAGTTTGAGAAGACCGAGAAAGAGCATCTTCCACTGAGCAAGGTACTTCCGAGGCCGATATTCAAGGAGGAGTCGAAGCCCCGGAAGATATCTCTGAGCTTTCGACCTCCAAAGCCTCCTGCAAAGGAGAAGATATACACGATTCCTCCGATAGAGAACATCAAGCACATGAGGGAGGTTCATAATCTGATCATAGGCTTTGAGGACAAGGGAAGGATAGAATATCTTGACACTGTGAGTGCATCTGAGGTTACCATGGCGAATATTCAATCGAAGATTTACTTCTCAAAAGAATCTGTTGTAGTCAATGACCCTGTTGGAGTAGGACTGAACAGAAGAGCTCGTGTGTATGTAGAGGGGGTGTTTCCATACAGTAGGAGCCTGGGAGACTATATCAGAGGCGAGCAGAAGCAGTTTCCGCTGAAGGGGATCCAGGAAAGATTTGTGTATGGCTTGAAGAATGATACTGTGAAGAAGTTTGTTGGATATGAGTATGAGAGGGGGACGTATGTCTACGACGTTAACCACTTCTGAGAAGTGTGATGGTTTCTGAATTAAAGAGCTAATGCGAAGTTTTTTGCTGCTGTGTTGAAATCTGAGTTTCAGTGTATCCCTGGCCTAATGCAAGTGAGCTATATAGAAAAGAAGAGTGTGGACGACCTGAGTATAAGTACAATGGTTGATGACAGGATATTTTTTATTCGGGGAATGCAGCTGGTGAGCAAAGGCGTCCACACATACGACTCTGAGGTTCTGCACAAGACGTTTGAGGATAGGGTTGACTATATCTGCCACTTCAAAGGGATGATGCTTATCTTGTGCGGGAATGTTCTACATAGGTATAGGTTGTTTGGAGAAGAGCTAGTTTTGAGCGGGACCCATCAGCTGCTCGAGCCTCCGATCAGGGTGTGTGTGAGTGGAACAGCAACGGTAAAGGAGACCCATGCCGTGTGTTTTCTGTACAAGAGTAAAAAGATCGAGGTTTTCAACAACGATGTTGAGAGAGTTGTGGTGCGCTGCAAGGGAGATGTTGCAAGAGAAGACGAAATAATTGATTTTACGATTGAGGATGGATCCTCATGGTTCCTGTCGAGGTCTGGCCGGATCTACCACACACATTCTTTTGTTGCGTCAAGGATGGCTCTTCTGCACAAACCTGTTCGGATGATTCCGGAGCCTACCTATTTTGACGGAAACATCAACAGAATTTTAGCCAGGAAAAACAGGATGTATGTGTGCTATGACGGCGGATTTGAGGTATATGACATCGGAAAGGATGTGCTGGTGCTAAACTATACATACAGGACACGTGATTTCGAGCTCCATGCATTTGAAAGTGTCTACTGCTTGGAGAAGAACCTTCTAGTTGTTGACGAAATGCCACGGATGATTGCAGGTGTTCGGGTTCACAAGATGTTTGGGAACATTGGGATTTCGCGTGACAGGGTTTTATTTGTCAAGAATGCGGTAGAGGACGAAAGGACTGGCGTGAAGTTGCTGAAGGAGGGAGATGCGGACACGAGGGTGAAGGAGATGTTCAGGATGGTGGAAAACGAGATCAAGGTTCCGGAGATCAAACTTGCAGAGAATGGAAGAGAGGTTTCTGAGAAGAGCCTTCTCATGATACAGAAGATGGTTAACGAGTTTGAGAGTAAGATTCTCGATGTGTACAGAAGGATTTATTTTGAGCTTGTGACTCTTAACGAAAGCTTTGATGAGAAGATGGCAGGGTTGAATGCCGAGAACGACTTGATATTGAAGAGGGTGGAGGTCCTTGACAAGAAGAAGAATGAGCTGATGACACGCCTCCAGAGGCTTGGGGAGAAGATGGAGGGTGTTGTTTCTGGGATCAAGATAGATGGAAATAAAGTGAGAAGGCTGATTGCAATGGTTGACGGGGCCATTGACGGGATTGCATTCAAGAGATATGAGAAGTATTCGAAGATCCTTAAGCTTCAGAGGGAGATACTCACCAGAAAGGTGATTTGAAAGATGGAAGTTTTGTCTGATAGCAATGGTAGCTGGTGTCTAAGCGGATTTGGCAGAGGTTCTTCTGCGCACCCTGTTCTAGCTCCTAGTAGACGAGAAGACGAGTTCCGAGAATAAAATATTTTTGCCCTGGAAAGCCCATCAATGCAAACAATAAGGATTTTGCCGAACATAAGAGCTCTTCTGAGGGATGGAAGGGAGTCCGAGGCGATCGATGTGATAAATGCGCATGTGGACGTGGTTGCTCCGCATATAAAAGACGATCTCCGATACATCAAGTCCTCTGACCCGAAAACGAGCCTGTGCTTGAGTAAGATCTACTTTGTCCTCGAGGACTATCAGCAGGCCATCGAGTACGCACTTCGTGCTGGGGATCTCCTTGTCGACGATGGGTCTTTCTACTACACCTCCATCGTCTATCACATGATGGACTCTGCTGATATAGGAGGCGACGACAGAATCAGGGATTTTGTTCTCAAGGTTATAGGTGCAGAGGATGTGGATGATTCCCTCATAGGATATTTATTTTCCATTAAGGCATATGGGCTGCTCAAGGAGGCGCTTGTAAAGTACATAAGCGACGGGAATGACTGCAGGAGGCTGCTTGACCTTCTTATATCACTTGGAGAGGAGGAGGGGTGCCTGAAAGAGATATATGGAATGCTTGCAGAGATCGGGCCGGGAAAAAAGCCGTTTATTTTTTATGTTATAGATGCCTACTTCTATCTTGAGGATGTGGAGAAAGTCAAGGCCCTAATTGAAAGACTTGTGAAAGAGGATATTCTTCTGTGCTATGACGTTGCATTCTACACTGAGGACAATTACAGCCCCGAGATCGAGGTGGCAGACCAGAGAGTCATGTCAATACTCAGTGGGGAGTTCAAGAAGAAGATCCTGGGCGCGTTTCTTCTTGAAAAGAATCTTACCAGCTTTAAGTTTCTTGAGTCCATAGCAAGAACCAGGACTCACTACCTAGGGCTGGCCAACTCTCTGATGAACCTGGGAACCTCCAACGACACGCTTTACAGAAATAACGCAGACATTTTTGGGCAGTCAAGTGAGTGGGCAAAGTTCAGCGAGGTGGCGAGTATTGGCATGATCCACCTATTCAACTCCAATCCTTACGAGATTCTCAAGAACTATCTGCCCAGTGAAGTCAGCCAAAAGGAAGGAGGAGCTTTAATGGCTCTGGGCCTCATAAAGGCAGGGACATTCAGCGAGGAAGACACCGAGTACCTCCTCTACTTTCTGGACACGGAGGATACCCTCACCCCCGAGCTGGCATATGGTGTGTGCCTGGGGCTGGGGCTTATCAACATGGGATCTGCCAACAGAGAGATTTTAAACAAGCTCAAGGAGCTCTCAAAGGTCGATCGGACACTGCTGGTAGAAGCCTCTGTATACGGAATGGGGATGCTGGGCCTCAACTCATGGAGTGTTGAACTTCTGGAGGACCTGCGGACGATTGCCGGAGAAACCGAGTTCGAACGCGTGAAGAGGGCTGTTGGGATCTCGTTTTCGCTGGTTCTGATGTTCAGCGAGGAAATGTTCTATGACGAGTGCAATGCCTCGAATGGGGATTTCAAGAACTACATCAACGAACTTCTCTATGACAAGGACTCTATAATGAGGGCCAACGGTGTTCTTTCTCTTGGATCTGCGTTTGTTGGCACAGGTAGACTCGGCGTAATCTCGACGCTTCTTCCGTACATCAACGACGGAGATGACGATGTTAAGAGAGCAGCAGTGATAGCTATTGGGCTTGTATGCTGCGACGATAGAGATCTCCTTGTGGGGACCCTGGAGCCTCTCTCTGAGAACCACAACTTCTTTGTGAGGGCAGCTGTTGCAGTGGTTCTCGGGCTGTTTCTCTCCGGAACAGGAGATAAGGTCTGCACCAATATCCTGGAGGCATTGATGTACGACACCAACAGTCTTGTCAGGCAGTCTGCCTGTATTGGAGTTGGGTTCATTACGATGCAGTGCAACCCTGAGCTTGTTCCGAACTACAAGCGCATCATCGAGAAGCTGAACAGGCTGATAGTGGACAAGAAGGAGAGCGGGGCTGTAGAGCTGGGGGCTGTGCTTGGAAGGGGACTGAGCGAAGGTGGAGGAAGGAATATCGTCTTTTCTGTAAGAAATATGTCTGGAATCACGTCTGCAGACAGGATTGCAGGTGCAGTTCTGTTCCTGCACTACTGGTACTGGCATCCCCTCATAAGCATGGTGTCCCTCTGCGCCCTTCCGACAACGGTCTTCTGCTTCAACGAGGATCTTGAGGAGGAGGAGATTGAAATCCCGACATCCAGCCGTTACAACAATCTTCTTATATGCCTTCCAGACATCAAGAAGGCAAGAAGATTCAAACAGAAGCCCAAGGAAGACAAGGAGATTGTCATCGAGTCGCCCTCTGTGTTGACATTTGGTAGTAGGTGTACAATCAAGCAACGAGAGGAGTGCGGCATTGATGCACCTGCCATCTTGTTTGTGAAGAAGAAGAAATAAAGCATAGTCTTGAAATAGAAAATCTTCTTTGTAGCACCAGAGTCTTCGACATTTATTTTCGTTTTGTAAGACTTTTCTATGCATCCTCCCCTTGGAACTCATTGCTTAGGTCCATGGAAAAGGAAACAACATCCCCAGGTTCATATGGAGGCAATCCAAGAGAAGGGCATCCGCTACACCTGAATGCATCGCCCTTGTAGCAGTTTCCACAGGCAGATCTTGTCCTGACTTCCTGCTCTTCTTTCAGCCCGCATGTACAATCTTTACATGCCCTTTTCTTTGCGGGAGGTCTTTCACTCCTCTGTATTGCCTTATCCTCATCAGTCAGGTACTCGTCCTGCATCTTTGTCCTTGGATCTGTGCTTTTCCTCATCATGCTTCGCAGCAGCTTCCTCAGCTCTTCCTTGTCCTCCATCCGGGGCAGAGAGATGCGTCCCAATTTAATGCCGATTCTTGATGTGCTCCTCCCCCAGCTTGTACCATGCCTCCAGGATCAACGAGTGCTCAAAGTCGACCTGTTCTCTCAAGGCCGTCAAGTCCCTTTCCATCTTCGACAAAACCTCTTCATCCACGCTCCTGAACCCCTCCTCCTCGAATCCTCTATCTATCCGCGAGTCGTCTATTTCATTTATCCTTTCTCTCAGCTCCGAGTTTTCTCTTACCAGCCTCTCGTTCTCCTCCTTTAGCCGGCATGCATCCATCTCTCCAGAGTCACTGAAAAACAGGTCCTCGAAAAACCTCTCGAGCTCCGAATCAACCTCTGGCTGTCCATACTTCTTTATGTACAGAAACAGGATCAGCCCATGAATCTCATTGATGCTGTAGATCCTGGGCTCTATGTCGACCCCGTGGGCTTCTTTGTAATGGCACACCAGCGCCTTCTCCACATTCTTATAGAACAGTATCTTGCAGCCCGAGTCCCTGAACACAACACCTACCTTGCTCAAAAGAAAAGCAATGTCTTCCAGAGACAAAGCACTCTTCTTCAGAACTTGCCTTAGAAATTGGGCGACTTCCATTGTTTTCCTAAAGGGAGGTGATGAAATATTGCTGACGGATCAAGCCAGCGCCAAGTTCACCCTTAAAGGCCTAGATGGAGGGGATTTTCAACAGCAAGAGTCTTTATGAGTATCTCGAGGAGCAGAAGCAAGCGGGCATATCAAAGACCAAGGAGATATCTCTGTATTACAAGGCAACATCAAAGAGTGTGGGTGACGACGAGTATTCGCTAAGAATATGGCTGGACTACATCCGGCTACTCATGGACGGGACAAAGGATGTGACGGAGGCCAGAGAGACATTCAAGATGATAAAGATGAGGTTCTGCAAGTTCTACAACTACTGGGAGGCCTATGTCCGATTTGAGATTGAGGCTGGAAACGGGAGTCTCTGTAAGATCTTGCAGCACAGCATTGATTTTGTCAAGGTCAAGGAGTTCACCGAAAAGAAGAGAGTGCTGGAGTATTTAGAGTGTGTGATGTCCTATGCCCGAAATGGAGAGGACCTGTCTGTATTTTGCAGAGGCCCCGAGACGAGCTTTAAGCCAGGTGCTCAGGTCCTCAGTCCTTTTGAGGCCAGGATCGGAGAACAATCGAAAAACAAGGTTTTGAAAAAAGAGCACGAGGAGTCAGGGCCTGGGCATAGAGACGATGGAAAGAACCTCTTGTCCAGGAGCGGCAGGGCCCATCTCGCACCCGATGAATGCAAGGAGAACGACAACAAGAACAGAGCTCGGGAAGATGGAGCGTCTCTGTCGCCTAGTTTCGCGGCGAAGTCCAAAAATTGTGGGGCCACTTTTGGAACGATACCCATTAGGTTTGAGAAGGAAGACTACTCTCAGGGAATAACGATGGAAATAAATGCAGCCTTGGGGAGGACAAGCCCCGAGGGAAGCAACTCATCCCCAAGGTCCGGGGCAGTGCGATCCAGAGAGAGGATAATAATCAAAGGAAGAGAGATCGAGATTCTCAAGCAGATAGGGAAGGGAGGAAGTAGTAAGGTGTACAAGGTTCTTTTTGGGAGCAACGTGTATGCCTTGAAAAGAGTCGAGCTGATTGGAGATGAAAAGATGCTCAGCTCCTACATTAACGAAATAAACCTACTGTATAAGTTCAAAGGGACATCGGAGATAGTCGAGATTATAGACCACGAGGTGGGTGAAGACTACCTACACATCCTACTGGAATATGGAGAGACGGACCTGTCGAAGATCATAAGGAAAGGAGGCTTAAGCATGAACTTCATCAAGGATGTATGGGAGCAAATGCTTCTGATAGTAAAGAGGGTTCACATTGAAAGGATTATTCACTGCGATCTTAAACCAGCAAACTTTCTGTTTGTCAAGGGACGCGTCAAGCTCATAGACTTCGGAATATCCAAGGTCATAAGAAATGACACAACCAGCATTTTGTCCGAGGAGCAATGCGGGACTGTAAACTACATGTCGCCAGAGGCTGTCACTCAGAACAAGTCCAAAGTTGCCCGTAGCTCTGACATCTGGTCTCTGGGATGCATTTTGTATGAGATGGTCCACTCGAATCCTCCCTTGCACGAGTACCCCAATCTGATCCAGAAGATACAGAGGCTCCAGGAGTACTCCGAGTTTAAGTACACAAGCAAGAACAAGGCTGCAGTCATGGTTATGAAGGAATGTTTAGCCAGAGACCCGAAGAAGCGGCCGACCATAGATAATCTCCTTAACCACAGGTTTCTTACTGGGGAAATGTGTCTGGAATCTCTTCGGGAGTTAGTCGAAAAGATCCTTAAAATCGATGGAGGAGACAGAGTCGATCCTGAGCATGTTGACAGGATAGCTGAGCAGCTTCACTCCACTCATAGGCAGGACCAGGCGTGAAGAACGAAGCCCTCCCATGTCAGTATGGCCAAGAGTCTCGTAATAAAGTATTTTTAATCACCAAGGTTATCTCCTTGCTGGAAGGATGTCGTCGATCTTCAGAATCATAGAGACTGTTTCCAGTGCCAGAGTGACAACGCTGATGCTTACTTTTGCAGGCTGGACCACAGAGTCATCTCTGACCATGTCACCTGCATGCCCGCTCCTGACACTGATTCCTGCACAGCAATTCTGTTTCAGCTCACTTCTTAACTCGGAAACTATCTCCACGGGATAAAGTCCGGCATTCCTTGCAAGGAAGTAGGGAACTCCTTCGAATGCCTTTGCTATCTCCCTCAGCACATAAATGTTTCCCTCGGTGGACTCAGAAAGCATCAGAGCAATCCCCATCTCGATGGATCCTCCTCCAGGAACCAGGAAGGGAAGCTCCTTAAGACACTTCACAACACACAGTGCATCGTTTAAAGACCTTTCTGCCTCCTCAACCACCATGTCGTCACAGCCCCTCAGCAATATGGTGCATCCATATCCTTTGATCTCCAGCATTCCCTCCACCTCTCCAGTTTCGACATCCACTAGTGATGCAGGGCTTAGCAGATCTACCTCAGAAACAGGCTGTATATTCATAGCACTGCAAATGTAATCCACGTCCTTTCTATCAACAGAGTTTACTACAAGAATGTTCAACTGCTTTAGAAAGTGGCTGGCCAGATCACTCAGAGACTCTCGCAAGATGCTCTTCTGAACCACCAGAAGAGTACATCCGCTTTTCTTTATCTTCTTACACATCTCTAAAATGTACTTTCTCTCATCCTGGATGATCTTTTCCATAAGAGCAGGATCGTTAATAAGAATCTTGCTGTCCATATTGGTTTTTGGAGCACTTAGACAGAACTGGATAACTCCCACCTTGGCCTTCTTTGGAATGTCCTTGAGATCGCATTCCAATAAAATGCTTTTGTATGCCTTTACGTCGTCAAGATTTCCCCCAATTTTCTTGACAACCCGGATATTCTTCTTGTCCCCGTTGACATACTCCATCCCCCTGATTGCCTCCACAGCCATCTCTCCGGTCGAAGACGCTATCTTAGAGCACAGCGCCGTGGTAACATTGCTGATAAGGTCCTTCTCGCTGCACTCCATCTTCACTCTATCAATGTATCTGAGACCAATCTTCTTTGCAATCTCAAGGTTGTCGCAAATAACCGAAGGATGCACATTCCTTTCCAGCAAGCTGCTGATGCTTTCCAACAAGCATCCCGCAAGAATAACAACGCTGGTCGTTCCGTCTCCACATTCCTCATCTTGCGTTGCGGACATGCTCGACAGGATTCCGTGGATCGGATGGTGATTCAAGTACTTCAGAATGGTGGCTCCGTCATTGGTCACAACAGTCTTTTTATCCTTCACAACCATCTTGTCTAGCCCCCTGGGTCCAAGAGACGTCGAAAGAGTCTGCAGAAGAGACTGGGACGCTTGGAATACCGATGTCCTAACCTGATTCAGTCTTTCCGTGGCCATTGGGGATCAAAAATTTGCGCCATTCATATCAAAAAGCAACCCCGACGGCGACAGGATTCGAACCTGTGGGGACAGAGTCCATCGATTTCGAATCGATTGCCTTTGACCACTCGGCCACACCGCCTCCAAGTTCATCGAAAGAGGCCTCCAATCATATACTCACAGCACCACAGCTTCATCTTCGGCTCATCATAAGCCGGAACTTGTCAAACGGCTGCCAGTACCCTACATTCAAGTACATTCCGTCGAGATAGTACCCGTTCATGCGCCGCATCGCCTTTCGAGCACCCTCCACCCTGCTGTACACCACAAAAGCACTTCCTGCCGTGTTCTTTTCAACTCCTATTCTTATCTGTACTATAGTTCCATACTCCCCAAACAGCTCCACAACCTTGTCCTTGCTGACGTCCTTTGGAAGATTCCGGACAAACAGAATTTGTGTCTCTATCTGGTCCATTCGGGCCCTGCTCCTTATACCCCATTTATTTTCCGTTAACACATGATGTGTCTCAAAATCTTTATTTCTTCGCCTGCAGCCCCGCCAAAGACTATCCCAGGTTGTTTGCTCATGCCCAAGGCTTGTTAGTTTAGTGGCAAAACGGTTGATTCGTAATCAACTGACGCGAGTTCGATTCTCGCACAAGCCTAACATTTTGATCTTCGCCACAAGGCATTGCTAGTGCATGTCTGTTCTATCTCCGAATCTCGTATCTTCCACTTGACATGCTGTATCTGACCCAGAAACACACCCCCGGGCTTCCAATGCACTCGGCCTTCTCTATCCTTATCTTTGGATCCCCCCATTCCTTGATGTGGAAGTTGACAACTATGGGCCTCAAGTCCTCCGACTTTTCAAACTCCTCCACCCGATAGTCGATCCTCTCTCTCTTTACAACCTCCTTCGTAAAGGTCCATCTCAGCAGATTGTCCTCCGGGTCGTAAGCACTTCTTCCCAGACGGTGGCTCTTTACAACCTTGGATGCCATCTTTGGAATCGGGAAGCATATCTCAAGCCAGTCAAATCTCGTTGGACTTGGGCAGCTCACCACATACCCTCCACCAGCCCTGCAAATCATCACAAGGGGCTCCTCTAGGCTGGAGATCCAGTACCGGACTGTCTCCGTCCTGCATCCATGGACCTTTACGTCCACCCTTGCTTCAGAAAGTCCCTCTGAAACCTGCAAATCGTTCTTGTAGACAACTCCAGATGTCCTCATCTTGCTGATGCTGAACCTTACCATTTTCTCCTCCCCAAACGATGCATTTAGATGGCATCTCCCGTCGGTTCTGTTCAGAACAACCCTTTCTCCATCGATGATAGCACTAAGGGCCTCGCACACATCAAGATACACATTGTTGCTGACTATGGATGGAATAATGCTCTTCTTGCTCTCAAGTGCCACAGTGCTTTCCTGCCTGTTCACAACCCTGAGCAATCCAAAATAGTTCTCTAGAACACTCTTCTTGCTGACCTCTCCCATCTTCCTTTCAAGCTTCTTCTTCAGCCTCTCCATATACCCCAGTACAGAAAGGTCGCTCATAAGACTATACAGAACACCTATCCTGACATCATTCACCGCCATCTGCAGCAGTCGGTATCCTCCAGCACTGTCTGCTGGATACAGGGCCCCCCTCCAGTACTTGCTTGGATCCCCATATAGAACTCTATCTCCATCTCCAATTAGAAATATCTCCTCTATCATCGTCTTTGTTTACTTAAGCAAACCAAGATATCCCATCACTGTTCACACATCCGACTCAACTCATGTAACACCCATCACAGAGACTCCGAAGAAAGGGAGAAATACCTTTCAAACTGCGCTTGAGCTTCATCGGAAGCCTGTCATCAATAAAAAGCAGTCTTCCCCTGTACCTAACGGCCAGATCTGGACACAGAACCTCAAACATTTCTCCATCGTTCATCAGAAATAAAAAGTTGAGTCCGTCTCTGATGCACCACCCAGTACTCTCAATATAATCGTACTCCACCCTGTTCCTGATGCTCATCTCACTCACTTGGGATATGCACGACATAGAAAATTGCTGGTGTGAAGAACAGTCAATCAGCACAGGCGATTCCCTTGAAAACCAGCATACTTCCTTGTCAATCGCCTTGCATCTGGCCTCTAATCCACCGATGGCTTCATACAGGAAATCAGGAACAGCCTCAAGATACGTCTTTTCTCCAGATCTCCTACTCATCTCATACTTCCCGCCCCTCGCTCTCAAGGTAAGCTCTTTTCCAACATACACAAATCCACCTGAAAACATATAATAGAACTTATTCCCGTCGTCGTCTATTATTATCTTCGGCGTTTTCTCCCTCATCGCCTTCACATGTGCTGTAAGCAACCCCAGGGTCTTCAGCTGCCCGTTTGTAATAAATGCAGGCTCAATTTCTTCGGAGTCAACATACACAGAGTACGTAAACTCTTCTCCGCATAGGCATCCTAGATCTCCATGTTTCCTCCCCCCGCCATGTCTTTTCCCTCTCCTAGCATCTATCCGGATACTCCCAAGCTCAACACTATCTCCGGCCTTCCGAAGCACTCCATACTTCGTACCCCTCTCGAAACCTGGAAGACCTCTGAAGTCTTCACATCTTGGAATAAACCTGCTGAAGCTTCTGTGCATCAGGGCCTCACTCGCATCGGCCCTTTTACTCTCGTCTCTCTCAAGTAGTTTCTCAAGAAGATCCCGGAGCTCTTCAGAACACTCCAACGAATCTAAAGACTCGCAAAACTTCTTCTTCGTAAGGAGCACATAGAAGACAACCCCCGCAGACCACATGTCAACCCCAAAGGAGTACTTCTTTCCATCAACCACTTCAGGCGCAAGATAGTCCATTGTCCCGCAGAACTCGCTGTTATTCTCCTCCACATAGCACGAGAGTCCAAAGTCACAAATCTTCACCGTATTCCCCTTCAGAAGTATGTTCCCCAGCTTCAGGTCTCTGTGTATGATTCCCAGAGAGTGTATATGCCGCAGCCCGCACAATATCATCCTCAATATCTTCAAGGCCACATCCTCATCAACCTCGTACTCGTTGAGGAATGAAACAAGATTGAAGTCGCACAGCTCCTCAACCATGTACACATGCTTCTTAGACTCAAACCGGCCAACAATCCCAACAATGTTTTCGTGCTTGATTGTACTTAACATCTCAATCTCTCTGTATACCATTCCAGTTGACCTTCCCTTCCGAGGCACCACCTTCACAGCCACTTCCTCTCCTCGAGCAGATACCCCACTATACACCGTGCTCGATGCTCCCTCTCCAATCACTTGGCGAAGCTTGTACCTCTCCATCCCCTCAAAGTTGGAACCCAAATAAAAGTCTGCACGCCAAGTCCCGAAAAGTCAGAACAATCCCATTTATTACATTAACTATCTGCATCTGTCCGAGCAATGATCATCGAAAGTGCCTTTCATAGTCAATCAGTGCTATCCGAGTGCATCTTCTGGTCCCACTCATAAGGTATTCGCAGTTCCGGGCCTTCCCGCCGGGATCTACAGTCTCGCATATCCTCCTGTCCTCATCTAGATCATAGGGCTTCAGCGATTCACAACCGAACTCCGAAGACAGGATCTCAGAAACACTCGAATACCGACCTTTGTACATCTCTCGGACTAGCTGCCCGCTCAGAATCTTCTTCTCACTGAAGAGGCATAATGTCTTGTACTGGTCGTCTCTGGAGGCATCATGCCCAACAACATCCACCAGAAGATACAGTATGTCCCTGTTCCTCGTCTGGTAGAAGAGCGCTCGAAGCCTCCCCATGGCCCTCTCCCTCATAAAAGGATTCAGCGTTCGGGCCATGAAGTAGTCCTTTGCCAGATACAGTATCTTGCAACAAAACGGTACAAACTCTCCCACCGCCGAGTTCAGGAGGAGAGTCATGAATCTTGCATTGGGAATGCAGTCAGAGTGAACGACAAAGTACCTCTGGATCTCTCCAAACATTGCTGCCCTAAAGCTCTCTGTGTATCCACCGGGCTCCTGCTCCTGAAAGATCTTCTTGAGGAATCTGTAGAACACATCGGATATCGGCCTGCACTTCTCAAAGTACTCTCTTGCATATGAGACGATGAAGAGAAACTTGTCGTCCTCTCCAGAGAAAAACATCTCAAAGATGCTGAAGAAGCTCAGCACTATTTCCTTCTGATTCAGATGAAGTACCTCGTACGAACTCAGAACCTCCACGCCCTCCTGGGCAAGAAACTCGCATTCTTCAACCGCTCTGCTATCTCCAGCTCCTCTTCTGTCCCTATACAGCTTCTTCCCTCTTTCCAGGATGTTCATGTTGACTTGGAGAATTATCTGTGGATAGAGATCGGGCTCGAGATGCTCCGTCAGAATCCTTGCGCAGGATTTCCTCATGCAGCTTCCATACTTCAGCACGTAGTAGATAAGGCTGTTTCCACTGATGATGTTTGCCTTCCCAGCCACCAGCCTGAATATCTCGATTCTTTTGGCGCTATTCACCTCCTCGCGCTTCATGAGAGAGCCTACCAGCCACTTATACTTCTCGTCGTGGTCGATCCTTAGAATGTCCTCGACCTCCATAAGCGTGTGCATGACCTCCAGGAAGAAGTACTCAAATCTAGCATTGGATATCTCGCCTCTCTCCTCGTTCTTGTACTTCTCAAGATCAGTCAGACTGCTTGTTTCGTCGTCGGAAATCCCTGCTCTTCCATACGCCTCTCCTCCATCATCGACTACCCTGCCATCCTCATCATCAAAACCAGTCTTGGCCCCGTCGGAACTCACAGTAACCTTTGTCGCCTCCGTCGCAATAAAAAGAATCTTGCGGATGTACCTTTCGCTTTCGTATGCCCGGATTGGAACAGTCCCAAAGAAGTGCTTAAACACATCCAGAAATTCCTGGTGATCAGAATACTCGAAGTCTCCATTTCTCTTCAGTCGCAGGATCTCCTTAATCACCCCAACAAATATCCTTATTATCCGAGACTCGTAGCAGATCGACACACCTCTTAGCTGATCGATGATTTGCCTCAGAAGCTTCGATCCGATCTTGAGCCTGTGTATATTATGCACCTCCTCTCGGGCCCTTACTCTCAAATAGTCGAGGGTGCTTGGGATGATGGATGTCCTCGACTTCAGATATGTTATAAATTTCGACAGCTTCTCATCACCTGCGCTGCCATCTTTGTATACATCGTCAACCATCTGCAGGTGCTTTTCATACCCAAACAAGACCCTTAACATCCAGGGACTAAATGATTTACTCAACAATGAAGCCAACACAACCTTTATTCATTCCACCATACAAAGCTCTGTATATCTCTACATCTACATAAGATTGCTCTCCTCCACTCCTCTATATACCGCCCTTATCTCGCCAAGTAGATCGCCGTGTAGTCTCTCCACATTCTCAATAACCTTTTCTATGGCCTTTTCTATCTCGCCGTATTTGTGCTTGATCTCCTCCACCAATTCCTTTTCGATTGCCTCAACCATCCTTCCAGACTCGTCCGCCCTGTCAGAAGTCATCAAGGGTGGCCAGAGCATCTTCAAATTCGCACATTTAGGCAAGCCCTGGAATGGCTTTAGTAAAGCAGATCGTCTCGAGGGCCAAGTCTTGCTATGTCCTTCAAACAAACGAACAGACGTTCCTCTTGGACTATCCATCGAGTATCTATGGAGTATCCTTTTCGCTTCCCTCATTCACTAAAAGGCCAAAGCCTCTGAAGCTTGCTCTTCCAAAGTTCGCAGATGACATAGATCACATCCTGGTCACCAGATCCGACTCGTTGGGGGTGCTCTTTCTCGAAAGAGACATCCCTGTCTACATTACAGAACCAGTGTTTGAACAAATCTTGATAAAATACGAGAGCCTCCTCAAACTTTCGGTCTACTACGAGGACGAGGAGGATTCCGGCACCCCCATAGAAGATGCAGACGTCGAGAGATTCAAGAAGAATGTTAGGCTTGTCAGGTTCAATGAAAGATGGTCCTTCGATGACGTCACTGTCGTTCCACAGCCGGCAGGAACATTTATTGGGTGGTCGAACTATCTGATTGAGTTTGGAGACAAAAAAACCCTCTACTACCTCTCCTCTCTGGCTAGCAAGCCTAGGGTTTCTCTGGGCCCAGGAAGCATCTCTTCAGACTATCTGATCATCAATACAGACGAATGCACCTCTTCCCATACCATAGACGAGTTCTCTGCCTACATTAGAGAGCTGGGCTTGGATGTTGCAGTTATTCCCCTCGAGATGACGACAATGCTTATTGAGGTTCTTCTCCACACACTGTTTGTGGTGCAAGCAAGGGGCGCGGTTCCCATATATATTGCATCTTCGGAGTTCAGCCGCTTTCATACGACCATTAGTATAGAGAATGAATGGCTAAGCAAGCCGTTCTCATCGGTCAAGGACCCCTTTCCAATCAAGTCGTATGGAAGGCTCCATGTGGTGGACACAATCGATGAGCTGGCAGAGATCGCTGGACCTGCAATAGTATTCTGCGATCCGCTGGAAATCAGCCTTTATCCTCAGCCGGTATTCGACAACCAGAAAATCGTTTCCATCAATGGCGCAGTGCTCCAGGCAGATGTCCACTACAATCTCAAACTGGAGCTAGATTCCAGCGAGGTCTCGTCGATTCATACAGGAGCGATAATTCACAAGCCCAGTCCTGGGGAGTATCTCTACATTGAGACTGCTTCCGACTACTACTATCTTGCTGCGAATGCCCGTGACATCCAGGTGCATGACAGTGAAGTGTACCTGAATGGGAAGCTGAAGTTTAGCGATAAGCATGGCTTTCGAAAGAAGATGGTGTTCATCCAGAAAAAGTGCAAACTGAACGATTTATTCGCCAACAGTCCGTTCTTTTACAGCAACGGTTCGTACTACTTCCCGCAAAAGGCCATCAGGGTCATAATGGAGAATGGGAAGGCTAGGATAGAAAGAGTTTCGAGGCAGGGTCTTAAGTAGGAGACCCTCCTCTGCTCTAGACTCCCCAAAAATCCATGTCATTCCTTACTAAACTTGTTCTTCCTCTCCCGGAGTTTCCCCATTACCTCTTCTTCCGAGCCCTCTATGGAAACCTTCTTCAGGTTAAAGAATGGGTTGTACTTGATTTCCTCCGCCAACTTCAGGAACTTCTTCTTCTTTATCTCCTCGGGCACATGGTAAAACTCCTCAGTAAAGCGGATGTTCTGCTCGCTATAGTCATGCCCATATAGTAGCACAGCATCATGGTTTACCCTTTTCTTTATCTCTTCAATGTTTTTGATCATTTGTCCAGGAGTTCCTCCGAAGAACTTTCCGCATCCGAGGAAGAGTAAGGTGTCTCCCGTAGCAAGGTATTTCTCGCCAACATAGAAGCAGAAGCTGTCCACTGTATGGCAGGGCGTGTGGAAACACTCTATCTCCACATCTTTGAAGCGGAACTTGTCCCCGGACTTGCATATGTCTCCCGAAAACCCGGATATCGTCTTGGTGTTTGGGCTTTCCTCTGATATACATCGAATCCCCGCAGAGTGGTCCAGGTGCTTGTGCGTGGTGAACAGGTAAACAAGCTCTCTTCTCTTCTTCCGGTCCTCCCCCATAGAGAAAATCTCCTTTTCGTCATAGATACTCTTCTTGAAGTTGATCCCTAGGGCCTTCAGAAGTATCCTTGGGTTGCTTGCATCCACACAGAATGCAGCATCATCGTCGTAGAATAGATGCATGTAGTTGTTTCCTCCCCCTACAAGTATGCTTATAACTTCAATGCCCATGTTTAAGGGTACTTTTGTTGTTTTTTTATAGTACAGGATCATAGAGCAGAATGGTTGTACACAGGCGCCTTAGCAGAAATCCGGTACAGGGCTACATCTCCTCAGATAGCCGAGGAGTGTATATTAGGTGGGGCTCCTTGAATCCTCTCAGGTTCCTTTGTCCTTGGTTTATGTACATAATCCTCGAGTGCTTAGTCCATACACAGTGACAGCAGAACACCCCAACACCAAGGTTTGCAATCCGCGATGCCTTGTTAAGCGCCGGCCCATAAAACCTAACATGGCTTCCCACTATCCTTGTGTAGAAAGATCCACACGTTATCCCTACCCCAACATCAATCCCCACATGCTTGAGCATCTCCTGAATCTTCAGTCCCCACAGGCAGGCCTCTACCCGGTCATGGAACGCAACAATCCACAGCTTAGAAAAAAACTCTATCCTGGTTCCAGAGAACAGGACACTCATCATCTTCATTATATTTCCGACATTTCCGATAACATATCGATGGCTCGCATCTCTTGGAATAAGTCTGCAGAATGCAAAAATGGGGTTTGGGTTGAGGAGAAGAGTTCCATAGGACTGCCTTGTGGCGTCCTTCAGAACAAAGTTGTAGTTTTCGCCTCCCTCCACGTCGTTTCTCCTCTCAGGAAGGCTCCTGATCGCCTCTTCATATGTTGTTCTGATAGGAAGGCCGACCTTAGATATTAGCTCCACGCCCCTGCACAGACCATTCTGCGGTTTTGGTGTGCTGGAGATAGCCATCATTACAGATAGAGGACATCTATGTCCTATGAAATCCAGGATAACGTCTAGGTCGTTTCTGACTGTATCAAGTATATCGAATCTTGCTGTGCTGCCGTAAAAGCCGCAGGGCATCGGGATAAGGTGCCAGTTCCCAACGTTATCGTATACCTCAATAGTATCTGGGTCATCAAATGCCCTAACCTCTGCAAAGTTTGAGAACACAGCTCCAATGCCTCTTCCGTTGAAAATCACATGCTTGGGAGTTACCATGCACAGCGCATATTCAGCTTTGACGCCTTTAAAAAGAAGCATTTTTCTAAGGAGAAAGCAGAACCTCTGGAGGTACACATGAGGATTGGAGGCCTTTCTCATCTTCGTTTGAATCGTCTCAAGCATCCCAGAAATGTCAGTCCCAGGGTCGTGCACAGATATGAGAAACATCCTTCCGTCGATTCCTCGGGGATCAACCACGAACTTTTCAGCTACCTTCTTCTTCTCCTTGCACTGATGCACATCGTAAAAGCATTCCGTTCTATTCTTTCCGAGGCTTTTGATGTCCGTGCCCCGAAGACCCAGGAATCTCAGGCCACGTGCATCAGAATTCTCAAGACTCACCAGCGGGTTGTATGAAAGGTCCAAATGCACCAGCCTATTCCATGAGCTAAGGTCAAAAGTCATGATCTGATTCTTAGAGGCATTGAGAAACCTGACTCCCTTAGAAGATATCTTGTGAACAAGATTTCCAGAGACATCCAGATACTCAAGGGATGGTAAGAGAGGAATCTCCTCTATAAAGTTGTTCCTGGCCTTCAGAACCCTCAGCTTTCTTGCAGTAAGCGACAGGCAATACACTCCACAGTCGTTCATGCTCAGGAATACCAAACTTTCAAACACGCCAAGTCTGATCTCCTTTGTTCCGTCCACAAACAGCCTTCGTGTGGTCCGCGACTCCAGTGACTTTATTGCCGTCCGGGATACATTCAGAGTCTTTGCTTCCGCATGGTAGTGTTCCAGCGGGTTGTGGCTAAGGTCCAGATGCTGATATTTAGACTCCTGGAAAAACCTCACTATCCTGTTGTGTGCAACATTTAGGCTTGATGCTTTTATCCTGACAACGTGGGATATTTCGTTGTGCGAGAGGTTGACAGAAGCAAATTTCCCGCGAAGGTACACCACTCCAGATATGTTGTTGTGGCTCAAGTCCAGATCCGTCAGCTTCATCACAGAAAAGTCGGGAATCCTTCTGATGTTGCAGCCCGCAAGCCTTAGCTTCCTAAGCATCGCAAACCTGGAACAATCGCGAAGTACTGTCCTTGCGAAGGCTGAGCCTATAGGGTTCCTCAACTCAACCGCTATCAGTCTTCTCAGGCCGCACACCTTTATGGCATCCTCATCTCTGTACAGACAAAAAAGGATGGGCCTCTCGCTGCTCCCAAGAACCTCGGTTCCCCTCTCACTAAGCACCCCAATCGCCACCTTTCTTCCAATCATTGCCACCAGATCGCGGGCCTGAGAGAAGACAGATCCAGTATACTCGTACTTCCTCCCACCAAGGCCGTACACAGGTACAGTTACAGTGAAGTCATCCAGGTGGGCCAGCTCCGTCGAAAAGAAGCACTTGATGCTTACGGAGGTCACTCTGCTTTCAATTTCAACTCTCCGAACTCTCAAATCAACCTCCATAAAGGGTCTGAAGAAAATCATCTGATACCAGAAGTGCTAATTATCCTCTTGCCCCACCGCAGGAAAGTCACAACTAACCATAACATCTCCAACCCTCCACATACAGACACCCCACAGGATAGTCCGTCTTGGGAGATGCTGTTCTTCTTGACATCCCCACTCATGCAGTGCCCGGGTGTGTTTTAAGGGGCCTAAGTGCCTATCAGGATACAAATCACTTTTGTTTTGAGCCCCTGCATGGATAAGTTCCGCTCGTTTGCCATAAAAGCATTGACGACGTCCATCTGCATAACGGCTGCCTTCTTTCACGAAGGCTCGTTCCGCCTGTCCCTGAGTGCCGCTCTGCTGCTTGCAGTTTCGTTTGACATGGCCGTGCTGTTATATTTCCAGATGAAAAGGCTGGAGTACAGAAGAAGGTTCCTAAGAAAGACATACGATCCCAGAAACAGGGTGCTGACAGGCCTCGTCCTTTGTGAGGTTCTGTGCCTGGTGCCATTCTACTATCTTTCTGGATACTGGAAGACTATGCTGGTGAACATCACCCTGGTGAGCAGCTTCAGCGCTCTTCCCATGCTCAACTCCTCTGGAAGAAGAACAATACAGCTCGAGCGTAACGAGGAGTTCTTCAAAATAGGGTTTCTTAGGGTGGAGCATGTCGAGAATGGAGACGTGTGCCTGAACAAGGGAGAGGTGGTTCAGATCCTGGACCACAGCGGAGGAAATACTACCGTCAGAAAGTCCGATGGGCGAGTATTTACAATAGAAGAGTCCTACATCGACGACGGGATCGACATCGTCCTGTAACTCCATGTCCAATAATCAGCCAAATCTCTTAAATAAAATAGTTCTAGATTCCTGAAGAATCGCAAGGGAAGCAGGTAAATGTATGATCCATCCAAGTCCAACTTTATTCAACTAGAACTCCTTCGAAGTTCTCGACAAACCACTTTTTGGCATCCTCCGCATAGACCCTCTGCTTGTTTCCGACCCTTGACTTGCATCTCTTTCTCTTGGACACTCTGTCCCCAGGCCTTGCAAGAATCACAAAGAAGTCCATTCCAAAGATTCCAATGTTCGGATCGTACTTCAGCCCAAGATCAATGTGCTCTTCAATTCCAAATCCAAAGCATCCGTTGTTGCTAAAACAGCTCTCCTTGAGCTCGTACTCCTTAACCCTTAACGCTGTGTTGAGAAGCTCATAGGCCTTCTTTCCAGACACATTCACGTGCACTGCAATCTTCTCGTTTCGCCTGATCCCAAAGTTTCTGATCGTCATTCTTGCCTTCGAGGTTACGGGCTTCTGCCCAGTCAGCTGCTCAAGAACCTTTGCAGCCCTATCGAGCTTTGCCCCACTCTCCCGCGCACAGATGTGGATGGACAGCTTCTTAATGCTTATCTCTCTCATTGGATTTATCTTAAATTAGAGGCTCCAACTTACTTTCTTCGACGACATGTTGGGGATCAAATTTTTTTTGCTCAAAACAGTCCGCACCAAGAGTCCCGTAGGAGCCCTGCCAACTTCTGCAACACCATATAAAACACCACGCCCAATCATTCCTCCGCGGGCTCGCTCATCTTGATAAACCATTTTTTGTCCAGGACCTCTCTGATGTGCACAACATCTCCCTCCTCAGCTCCCACCCCTGTTCTTCTTTTCAGGGACACGGCTTTCAAAGGAAACATCTGGCTTCCATTCTTTAGGTACCAGGACCCGTCCTCAAACCTCACAAGCTTCGTGTTTGTATGAGACCCCCGGCGCCTCACCTGGAATGTCCTGACTTCTTCGTCTCCATACTCGCTGGGGTCGAACACAAGCCATGCAGGCTTCTTCACCAGAAAATACATGCTAGGGCCCCAGTGTGCATAATTTAATTCCGTTGTGTATGAGGCAGCCAAAGGAGTGGCCGCCTTCCGGTGCTACAATTCTGTGGCAGCTTTCTTTCCATCAGTTGCAGAACGCTTCCGATTTACATACCAGCGAAATACCCACCCCACAAAATGGAGCATCTGCTGAACGATATCCTGCAGAATCCCCAGGGGCCTTCCGTGGGCTGTGTCGAGGAGCGTCTGAACCAATCCGGCGGACAGCACGAGTTTGTGAGCCTTTTGAGAAATGGAAATGGAATTGCATTCACCTACATGAAGACAAGGTGCAAGGAGTGGATTGAGAACTCCGAGCGCATCAAGATGATCCACGGGGCCCGAGACATCCTGTTTTCGCTGATATTTACATCTTCGGAGCAGAACTTTGGGATTCTCTGCTTCTTCTTCGAGACGCTGTATCTCCACGGAGCTGCATGGGACACTCTGGTCCAGGATCTATGTGCAAGTCCGAGCGAGAGGAGTGTGAGGGTCCTGAATCACATGTTCAACAAGTACAGGGTCTGTCCGAGAAGCGATGCCCTGTATGGGGAGATAATCAGAAATATAGGGCTGTGCCAGGATATATTCAGGAAGGCATACTTTGAGTCTCTGTCTGAGGACGAAAACATCCTTGGAATGTTCCACTCCCTGGTCTTCCAGGATATCCACCCCTTCTTTGAAAACAATGCAGACAAGTTCCTCGAGTCCTTTTGCAAGCTGCTGCGTAAGCAGGTGCTTCAGAAGGATGTATGCGAGATCTTTAACCTCTTTGTGACAAAGTATCCCGAGTGTGTGGACATGACAAGGATTCTTGGGGTGGTTCTAACAACGATAACGAGATTCGACTATCTGAAATACACGGTTCTGCTCAACATTGTGAAGAGAAAGAGCTATCCTGTTCTCTCGAAGTTTTCGGCAGCACTTTCGAATGCAGTAAAGCTGGGGGCATACATATCGGAGGGCGAGGTAGAGGAGATGAACGAGGATGTACTTCTGTACTCAAGGAACCTTCTGAAGGGCTATGATGTGAACAGGGGGATAATCATTGAAATGATTGGGCATCTAAGGAAAGTCTTTGGAGACGGCTGGGAGAGCACAGTTATCGACTCTGAGGCTGCAACACCTATGGATGAGGAGAGGCTGATATTTCTATGCATGGCCTTTCGGATAGAAGTGAGAGAGGCTGTTGAAAGGTGTATCAGCACGGTCAAAAGCAGTGGGTCCATAGGGTATCTAGGAGTGGTTTCTCTTCGGTATCTGCTATCTATCGACAACTATGCCTCCATTGATCCCGGATATATCGATAGAAGGAACCCCGGGTCATTCCTTGCAATGGCGTACCTGACTAGATGTATTGATGGATGTGAGTCTCTAAGGTCTCTTGAGTCTTACTCGGCAAAGTATGCAGAAGGGAATCCAATGGTGTGCGAGAAGATTGGGGGGCCTGAAAGCTGCGTCAGAATCATGAATGGGCTGATGGCATTTCTTGGAGATGGGATTGAAGACGAGTTTTCTTCGCAGCTTATCCAGAGGATGATCAGGATTGATCCCTCGCTTGTGGGCCCAGAGACTGTGAGATTTCTTGACGAATTTGTATGGAAGAATGTCAGAAACATCAACTCGCCCCAGGCCTACGCATATCTACTTGATGTGCAAGGTCTTGTCTTTCTGAAGACCGGGGACAACACATGGATCCTGAATCTGGTGCAGACTGTACTCAGCGAAGAGATCTTTGAGATATATTCTTCATCGCTGTTTCTCCTTGCGATTGTTATCCTGCACTCGTCCGGAGACTTCTCATCTGTTGTAGAAATAATAAGGCAGGAAAACCTTTGGAAGACTAGGGAGCTCCTGCTGAGTATGGTATGTCTCACTATATCTCTCTTCAAGACCGGATACTGCAGCAAGGAGCAGGTGGATTATATTGTTGGATATCTGGACGGCGTTAGTCCCCATCATGCCTATGTGCTTCTTAATAGCACCGTTGTTTCCGGGGACTACCTGGAGTGGATTAGGGGAAAGAATGTGGAGGAAGAGTTTGTGCTTGCCACCACTCTAAGGAAAAAAGGATTGATGGAGGCTGAAGTGTACAAAGGAATACACTCGAGAAGTCTTCAGTATTTTAAGGAGAACTTTGTATCGAAGAGGAATGCCAGGCGAATCCTCCGAGTATTAAGGTATGGGATGGAGATGCTTGGAGGAGGCGAGGCCCATGAGGTGATTGAAAGAAACAAGCATAATATTGGATACGAAAACATTCCGTTCAGTGTAGCCGTAACCTTTGAGCTCTAGACGAGGCTTCTCTTTCCTGTGGCAGACCGCTCTTCGCAGTAATAAACCAGATATGACTTTACCGGACATTCTTTTTGCTGCATTATCCTAGGATGGATTATTTTGCAAGGAGGCGGACCCCTATTACCGCATGTTTCAGCCAGGCATTGAGGCATATTTGGATGCCATAAAGCAGCAGTACAACACGATTGCGGCCGAGAACAGGTCTCTTCGCCAGGAAAACATCCGGCTTGTGGAGGCGAACAGCCAGTATGCCCGAAAGATCCAGTACTACACAAGTATCCTGGGCCGGCAGAAGCGCATGGCTGTAGATTCTGGTTCCTCCTTTGTAAGGACCCCGAAATGCCTGAAAAGAGGGAGTGACTGGTATACTGACGGAGACATGCTGTGTATGCTGAGTGTCAGGGATAAGATAGTGATGCCTGGGAGGATAACAAATGCAGTTGTAAGCAGCTGTGGCAAGTTTGTGGCGTTTGGGTGCGGCTACAGGGTGTTTGCTGTAATAGAGAGGACGATCTGGTTCCTGAATTCATCGTCGGAGAGAATGGAGAGATACGAAGAGGGGATGTTTGAGGGAGAGACTCAAGAGTACAGAATATGCCCCATGGACTTCACACCCGACTCTCTTCACCTGTATGCAGCAGATGGAAAGGGGGCCGTGAGGATATGGAGCATGGACAGTAAGGCACAGGAAGGAATACTGAAGTCTTCAGACCCAATTGCCCTCAAAATAGTCAAGAACCTGGTGTTCACGATTGGGTGGGACAAGACCATAAGTATATATGACGAGAACGGCCAGGTGATTACCCTGAACTCTGGAGAGGAGTTTGGAGGGCCCATGGTCGTAAGCCCTGATGGAGGCTTTATATACGCAGTTGTAAATAGAAACAAGATCCTTGTTCTCGATGTGAAGGCTGAGATGACATACCTGACGAACACCAACGAAGACCGGATTCTGGCAATGGCGGTATCTGACGAGCACATGACGATATCTGCCGGGGGATATGGGCGGAATGTTGATCTTTACAGAATAAAGGCCGAGAAGCCCTCGTGCAGGCTCCAAGACACCATTGAGCAGAAAGGCACTGTCTTCTCGCTGGGGTTTGTTGGACGCCATCTGCTGGTCGGGCAGCCTGACGGCATTATGATCTGGGACCTGGAAGAGAAAAGAAGCATGAGGGTGCAGACCCACGAGTCGAATGTAATTGGGATATCCACATGCAAGGACTGCTTCACCACGGTTGACAACAACGGGGTCCTTCGCGTGTGGAAATACAGGCCTGTTGAATAGAATGATCCCGATGGCTTGGGCCAGAACACTAATCCTTAGAGACTTTATTATTGAAACGTTTTCCACCTACTTTGGCATTCCCTGTTGCTGCAAGAAAACAGTGGCTGAAATTGCTTTCTTTATTGCTAGAGCTTACTAATGTACTCTCTTATGTCTGAGACCCATGCGTCTCTCTCCTTCTCACAGGTAGTATACAGCTCTATCCCCTCTCCGGATTTCTCGAGGCAGAAGCCGACCTGGCCCACTGGTAGGACGTTGCAGCTACTGAGAAGAAAGATCTTGAAGACCTTGCTCTTCTCGTAGCATATAAGGGCCTTTCCGACAAACTTGAAGAGATATCCCCTCCATCCCTCGTTGTTCATCAGGAGATACGAAGATCTAAATGTGCAGGCACTGGAGATGTCTGAAAGAATGAACGGCTGCAGCTGTTTATCGGGGACCCCTGAGTTCAGTGTGACCTGGATTGTTCTGTCTCTTGCTCTTCTATCCTGCGGAGACATTGCGTTTGCTAGTGTTGCACACCGGATGCCGGGAATAAGCGCTTTGATGTCTCCTATAGTCTTGCACACCGTCCAGCTAACATCCGATTCGACCGTGATGTAGTACTTGGTTGTTTCAACAGAGCCTTCGTAGCACAGTACAGAATTCGAAATTCTGATGTGGGGATAGATTGTGAGTCTGTGCCCCGGGGCATAAAGGTTGGAGGCAGAGGGGCTACAGCAGCTATCATGCCAGTTGGGCAATGTTCGATGGGGAGTATCTTCGACGCCTTTCACCCCATTGCTTGACCCAGACATCGGCTTTACATACATCACGTCAATGGGTGCAAAGGCTGGAGACCTGCTTGCCCTACCGTATAAATCGGGGTTGGGTGCCTGGCATGAGGTCTTGTTCGATAAGCTGGGTGTCTTGGCATCTGATAAGGGGTTGCTAAATACAGACTTCGAGGCAGAGAAGCTGTCTCCTGCCTGCCCATCCCTCCCAGGAGGTGGATGCAGCAAGATCCTGCCGTCCTTTGCCTTTCCAGAGCTACTGATGCTTGGTGGCGAGCCTCGATTGAAAATGGAGCTACTTGCCATGGACTTCACATATCCGGTCTTAAGGCCTGCATCGATGGCCCCAAGCCCAGATCCCCTCTTTGTGGCATATGGGACGGGGTCTATCGACGGCTTTTTGTAGAGGTCCATTCCAACCATTGAACTCCTGGGCACTTCTCTGTGAAATATACCTCTGTCTATAGTGCCAGACGAATTTGGCTTCCATGGTATCATGCCGCCAATAAACCCGTCCCTTGCCCTCAGGCCATTTACGTCTCTGCCATCCTTTTGGCTCCTTGGGCCGTCATCGGCCAATGCATTTTCGTTGGAGTTCTTGTCTTTACCAAAATAGCTTGCAGGAGATTCCAGCTTGACACTTCTGTTGAACACAAACCCATTTCCAACACAGGCCCTTGCCTTAAACTCCTCATTAATCCGGCGAAGCTTCTCGTCCATAGACCCCATCGACAGTCCCCTTGGATCCCTAGACCTTTCATGCTGCTCGTCGGTGATAGGCGACAGGTACGAGTTCAAAGTCTCCTTTCCCATGTTTAGGGCTCAAATAAACATCAATATTCAAGGTCCTTCAATAAAACCCTAGGCCTTTGTGTAAGATGAATAAAACAAAATTCTTTAATGTTCCTTTGTTGTTGTCAGCAGTCTACAGATGTCCTCGACAGGGTCAACAAAGATCCTTCTTCTATACACCTCATGGCACAATTCCTCGAAGAGCTCTCTTGTGTCGTCATCAACAACCATGCTCAGGATCGAGGTTCTAAGATACTCAACCGCCTTCTCCTCGTCAACTCCGAGAAGATAAAGATACTTGTGCTTTCTAACCAGGAGTTTCGACAGATGGCAGATCTCCTGGGTTGTCTTCTTTTCAAGCTTGAACATCCACATGTCGTTTACACGCCGGTCCGTCCTCTCAGAAACATTCCCTCCAAATAGATAGAATCGCCCGTCCATCTCAACAAACTGGTGAGCAGACCTGGGAGCAGGCTTGATCTCCACTCCTCCCTCGACTCTCGGCTTTACAATCACCTTTGCCCATTTCTCTCTAATGAGCGAGTAGGTGTATACATCGATGTTCTCAAACCGCCCCTCCTTTTCCCTTCCATAGCAGAACAGAACAACAATCTCTGTCGAGTGGAGAACGCCCCGCTGGATGACTTTTCCATCTGAGTCTATTGGAAACGGTACACTCTGGAAGACAGTGTCTGTATCCAGGCTGTAGAATACAATCTCTCTGATGCAATTCTTATTCCTCTGCCCACCTATAATCACAAGGCAGTTGTTGTAGGAACTGCCCTCAATGTAATCCGGAGGAACAAACAGCATCGTGTGCCCCAGCCTTGACTTCAAAGAAGGGGTAGAGGGAGGCTGCATCGTGTCCGACCTCACCATCAACCACCTGCTCGCAAACAAGCTTGCCGATGATGTCGAGGGCTCATACCTCGAATTAGACTCCTCTGCACCACCTTCATGCAAAATCTGGCCTCCAAACAACAGGTCAAGCTCAACAGTGGAGCCTGAAGACTGCCCACTTCTTCCAAGTGGGTTGTTTTCACAGGCTTCACACTCCTCACTTAGTCTTGATGCGCCCTTCTCAACCTCCACTCCATGGTGGACCGAAAAGGCCTCTTTCCCATAATTTGGAAATGCCCCACCAAGGGAAAACATGTAAAGCCCACCATATGTGTCCTCCTTTTCTGTAGACCTTCCTCCAAACACACATAACTTGTCTCCAATGACAACCATCTGGTGGTCGTACACATTCCCAGGCCCCCCCTCGTCGTTCATATTCATCACATTCCAATTTCCATCAAACACCCAGATGTCAGACCTCCCAGAAAAGACCTTGCGGGAAGACAGAGGAACGTACTTCCCCATCAAGTACAGCTTCGACTCGTGAGACACCATCCTGTGGCAACTTCTTTTCCCCGGCGTCCTGGTACCTATATTGATCTCGCTCCATTCCCCATCGCCGTACTTCCAGAAATCCTCGAGCTCTTCTATTCCATTCCATCCTCCATAAAGATACAGGCATCCATCCATCTCAACCATTTGATGTCCTCCTCTCTCGCAGGGCCATATCTCCGCCCTTGGTATCTCCGTCCATACAAGCGTGTATGGAGAGCTGTCTATAAACCCCTGAAAGACACGCGGATCTAGCTTATCCAACACCTCCTCCACCTCTTCGTATTTGTGACTCTCTAGCAGCTCCCGTATGTGCCTCACAACCTCATCCTCAATTTTGTCTGAGCTTCTTTTCTCGAGGATCTCGTAGATGTCTCTGAATCCGCAGTCGCGGAGAAATCTCAAGCAGTTTCTCATCGACCTTCCAAAGACAACCATTTCGTTGTAGCGGACAAACTCCTCGACGTCCACAAGCCCCCTAAGCTCGACAAACCACAGAGAGTAGCTGAAGTTGACTCCCCATGCAGCAAGAGGCTCGATCTTCACATACTGGGCAATAAAGTATATCTCGTCCTTCACAAGGAGGTTGAAAGTTTCCATCTCGGAATCGTTTTTCAACCCTCCGCACAAAACTTCTCTGTACTCAACACCGTCCCTGGAAACGCTTATCCTCATCTTCTTGACATTGGACACATGCATCTTATTGTACTTCCCAAACGTAATGGTAACAACAAGACTCGTAGGAACCTTCAGGACGATGTACTGCAGATGGTCATTGGTTGATGTCGACCATCTTGAGTTGGGGTCCATGGGGTCATTTCTTTTGATATTGTTTGGGACATATACAGAGGCATATGTCGAGTAGCTGTGGATCTCGTAAGGAATCACGCTGTATAGTCTTCTGTTCCTCAACATTTCTCAGGGGCCAACTTTGTCAACATTTTGATGTGTCTTGATTTTAAGCATTGCTTCGGCAATGGAAAGTGTTTGAGCTTCCAGACAGGATTGTCGAACATCAACGGGATTGTTGCAGCATCCATATAAACCAGGGATTTTTTTATCCCATGAATTCGGAACTATCCGCAGCAGGTGAAAGCGGCAGAAATAGATCAATTGGGGTGGACAGAGGAAGGCCATCGAAAAGACTACTGTGGGCCAACAATGATTCTGGGGGACAGAGAAGCTCTGGATCCAAAAATTCGAAGGACAGAAATGGGCCGCCCAAGAGCTCGAGCTCGAACGACAAGTCTCAGGGAGACAGGAAGCCCTTGGCAGGGCAGAAGGTTAAGGACCCCGATTCTGTGGCGGCAGCAGATGGAGACATCAAAGTCGTGACGAGCGAGAAGGTGAAGACGTTGAGCTCCTTCAAGGACCTCTGTTCTCCTTTGTTGATAAAGGCACTTGGGAAAGAATATTCGGCCCCAACAATCATCCAGAAGTACTGCATACCGTCGCTGGTTGACGGGCGGAACCTCATCTGCAGAGCGCCGACAGGGATGGGAAAGACGATGTGCTTCCTGATCCCCATTATAGAAAGGCATCGGCAGATGAAAAAGCCGCAGGCATGCATTATCTCCCCGACGAGAGAGCTGTGTGAGCAGATCCGCGTTGAGGCCTCAAAACTTGTGGCCGGGAGCAGGATCAGGGTTGTGTCGATCTATGGCAAGAAGCAGGATCTGCCCAGCTACTCTGGAGTCGACATTGTGGTTGCAACGCCTGGAAGGCTGATAGATCTATTGCACAGAAAAAAGGTGGATCTTTCTGAGATAAGAATGTTTGTCCTCGACGAGGCGGACAAGCTGCTGGATATGGGGTTTGAGATACCCATACGGGAGATCCATGGGTTTGTCCCCAAAAACACACAGACATGCCTCTTCAGCGCTACATACTCGCCAAAGCTGACGCGGATGATAAACTACTTTCTTCCCGAAGACAAGGTCTCGATCGAGATATCCTCTGAGACTCTTAAGAACATCAGACAGGAGATTGTGGAGGTGCGAAACAAGAAGAAGATGCTCCTGAACATCCTGAAAGGCCCGGACATTAATCTCAAGGGATCGTGGAGGATGGAGGTGCAGCCCGACAAGGTTCTTGTGTTTGTTGAGAGAAAGAGCGAGTGTGGAGAGGTCGAGAAAGTTCTGAAGAAGAGCGGGATTCTGTGTGTTAGTCTGCACGGGGACAAGGAGCAGGCGGACAGAGACGAAGCACTGAAGGGGTTTCGCAACGGAAGATTCCCTGTGATGGTTGCGACTTCTGTGGCAGCACGTGGAATAGACATCAAGGATGTGAAGCTGGTGATAAACTACGACATCCCGAAGGACATAAAGGAGTATATCCATCGGATTGGACGTACTGGGCGCGAGGGGAAGTCTGGGAAGTCGATTTCGTTCTACGACGGAGGCATGACTGCAGACCTCAAGAAAGCACTGGTGGAGGTTCTAAGGGAGTCTAAGAATGCTGTCCCTCCCTTTCTAACGGGTGCTAGTGACGAGGACTTCAATGCTAGATTTGAAAGGCTGAAAGTGACTGCTGACAAGGAGATGTCGGACGATGAGGAGGTTGGGCTATGGGGATGACCCTTTGGACAATGGGATAATAAAATACTGATCTGCACTTTATATTGGCGGCCTCCGGAGCCTTGTATTTTCGACGGTATGCTGTGGACAGAGAAGTACAGGCCCAAGTCCACTGACGCGTTTGAAGGACCGGAGCATCTGAAGAACATTCTAAGGAACTCCAGTGGAAGAGGGCATCCAAACCTGCTCCTGTACGGGCCGCCAGGGACCGGAAAGACAACGTTTGCTCACCTTCTGGCATCCCAAAAGTTAGAGCTCAATGCGTCTGACGAAAGGGGTATATCCGTGATCAGGGAGAAGATCAAGGTGTATGCATCCACGCTGGGAAAGGACAAGACGGTAATACTCGACGAATGCGAGAATCTCACGTCCGATGCACAGCACTGTCTAAGGAGAGTTATTGAGGATTCTGTGAACACTCGGTTCATATTTATTACAAACTACCCGTCGAAGATAATCGGCCCTCTGAGGAGCAGGCTGGTGAGTGTGAAGTTTACGCCGACGGAGAGCAAGATTCTTGAGAATATAGGGAGCAAGGAGGGATTGGGGTACGACAAGGAGCTGTATCACAGGATTCTCAAGCTTTGCGGAAACGACCTAAGGAGGGCGATCAATGTGCTACAAGGTGTTGCTCCTTTGGGCAGCTTCTGCATCGAGGAGGCCGTTGGTGCTGTTCCGCAGAAAACTGTTGACATGTTTTGGGAGGTGGACAGGCCAAGGGTTGTGGAGTATGTGAGGGAGTTCTTGAGGGAGGGATACTCTGCACTGCAGCTAATTCACCAGCTTGCAGGGTCAAGCAAAGGGAGTGATGCCCAGTCTGCTGAGCTTCACCTAGCACTATCTCTACTAGAGGAAAAGTCTGTTTCCGGATGTTCTGACGAGCTAGTTCTGTATAATCTTCTTGGAAGAAAGATTGAGATATTTGGTTGATGCCGCGGTAGTAGTCGTTTAATGAACATTGGCTCTATTTTCCTGCTCCTTCCTCTTGTTAAGCATCTTCATCAGTCTTTCGTAGTACCCCCACTTCGCTAGATGCTCTTCGCCGAGATGCTGCTTGCACTGGGCAATTCTTCTCTGCAGATCCTCCTTGACTCTTCTTTCGTCTTCGTCGCTGCTTATATTCGAGATGGCCTCCTCATACTCCAGGACGTCCTCCAGGAACTTCTTGTCTACAGAAAGCTTCTTTGCATTGCTCAGGTACCTCGCCCTTGCCAGATCGTTCTTCAATGTATCGTACGCCTTGTTTACTTCCTCTATCGATGTGTCTCCTGCAAAAGACAGGCCAGGCCTGTCTGGATGAAGCTTTTTACTTATTTCGAAGTACTTTTCCTTGAGGATGTCCTGGTCTATGGCAAACGAAGGCTTCATCCCAAAGATGTCGAAATATCTAGACGGGCTTCCCATTCGCGTGGGTATTCCCTTGGGCTGGACTGAAGTGAATGGACGCGATATTCTCTAGGGCTCATTGCCCTTACGATGGGGAAGTCCAAGAGCGGAAATAGAGAGAAGAGGGCAAGCAAGGGCAAAAGGCCTTCAGGGAAGGGAGGCGGTGCATCGAGGAAGAAGTTAGAAAAGAAGAAGATCGTTCTGAAGAGGAGGCCATGTCCGATCCAAGGAAGAGAGTTCCCAGATGCCACGAAGATCGAAAAGGATCTTCTAATGCATGGGACTGTGAAAGACAGGGTCGACGTCCTCACGCTGCTGGTCGGCAGAAACCCTTCTGCAGAAAACTACAAAAACCTGCTTGCATTCTGCGAGAACCAGAGGAACGACGTCCACTACTACGTGCTTAAGAACATCAAGGACCTTCTCATATCCAAGAAAGAGGTTCAAAATCCCTACATCAAGCAGAGGATTGTGAAGTCCTTTGCCGCAAATCTTCGGAACCAATACATCAAGAAGAAGGTTGTGCGCCTGGTGTACAAGCTGCTAGAGGCGAGGGTTTTGTTTGTGGATCTGATCCATCTGTTTATCAACAAGCTCGGGGACAAGAGGGATATGTCTGACTATGTGATTGACAAGCTGCACCTGCTGGTCCCCGGGAATGAGGAGGTGGTTCTTGACGGGGTTGAGGACTTCTACTTCAAGAACGATTTGTTCCGATCCAGACACGTTGCCCTGAGGTTTCTGGCAAGGCTTGAGTGCGAGAACAGGGAAAAGGCCTTTGGAGTGTTCAACAGCATTCTCAGAGACTTTAACGAGAACATCCCTGAGGAGCATAGAAACATTCTGTTGGAGGACTTGGTTATTGGACTGGGAAAAAACATGGGGAGCGAAAAGATATGTAGGACAGATATCATAAGAAAAGCAGTGCACACCGAGAAGATGACGTTTTATGGGTGCAAGGTGTTGTTCGGCTGCAGAGACGGCGGAGTGCTTCTGCTCTTCAGAAATGCAGTTAAATCGCACAAGATGAGAAATTCGAAGTATCTGCCTGAATTCCTCAACATGGTCCACGAGGCCGCGTCAATGCACAAGGATAGGGAGTTCTACAGGTTTCTTCTGGACACATCGCTTCTATACACGCCTGAATACATAATATCGATACTAATTATATGCTCCGAGGCCAGGAAGGATGGGATTGATGGATTCGATAACATCCACAGCCTCCGAGTTCTTACCGTGCACTATCATGATGTTGTTCGGAGGTTCGCGCTCCAGCTCATCAGCGGCGAGATGGTTCTTCCGTTCGATCCGTTTGACAATATGAGCCTTCTAAGTGCCGAGATGGCATGCGGTGATCTATAACCTTCTGCTGGGAAGCGAAGCATTTTAGATACAAGTCCTGGAGCCGTTGGGTGCTGGAGATGACAAAGCGTTTTGGATATTTTGGCTCCGAGCACCTGATTGGCTCCTCTCTTCTACAAATAGATGGGTATTTCTGAGCTTTGATGGCAGAAGACGGAGGAAGAGGGAAGGCCAATGGTCACCGCTGCATCCACCGCAAGGCTCTTGACTGGGCACATAGTGCGTACTACAGATACTCTGTGGAGACGGGAATCTGCGTCTTGGAGTGGTGGGAGGCGGCTCTTGTCAATCTTTACTTTTTGCTCTTGCTCTCTTCGCTAGCTAGGCAGATGGTGAGAATAGGGATTTATTTAATTGAAATGCTGCTAAAGTACAGACTCTTCCTAGGAAGGTCTTGATTAAACGGGTACTGGGATTCATATTGTTCCTATCTCCTTGAGCATCATAAACACAAACTGCTGCAATGCATAGTTAGTGTTCATCCTTTCCAGCATCCTGATTGCTTGAGGCCTTTCTCCAACATCCAGCAGCATCCTGACAATATTCTTCAGCTTGAGCTCTACAAAGTCTGCCATTTTCTTCATTCTGCAGGCAGCTCTGGTGATTCTTCCTAGGGTCTTCAGCAGTCTTTTCCTGTCATTGGCCAGGCATGATATGAGAAACTCGTTTTCAAGGTGCGCAAGTGTTTCATCGTGTTCAAGCGCCAGGTCGGTATCCGTTGTCCAGATGCTGTTGTATGCGGGGGTCTTCAGGAACCAGATCCCGGATTTCTTCACAAGGAAGTACTCTTCGTCTGGAAACCCAGCCACCAGGAAGTATTTTCTGTCCAGCCTCAGAGACAGCAGGTCGTTAGTCCTGGGGAGCATTCCTTGGGTGCCTATCTTGCACTTGTCAATGGAAACCACGGTGTACGATCCATCTGCCTGGAGATATGCCAGCTTCTTCCCAAGGATATCCATCATCACAACATCACCGGCACAGATAAACGGCATCGCAAGGACTCCTGTCTTGAAATGGTACAGCTGTATCTTTCCTGTGTACAGACACAGATATCTCCTGTTCACACACATCATGTCTATGCTCCCGTGTATCTTGTAAAACTCTCTGGAGCCTCTCTTGACAGAGACAAACCCCCGATCCTTACCGAGCTCAATGCTGAAGTCTCCAAAGCACCGAGACATTTGGCTGCTTCCAGTCTTTTCAATCAGCTTTTTGTTGGTGTAGTTGAATATTGCAAGATATGAGTGCCCAGTGCTGACCTCAATTCCTCTTATTTTCTCCTCTGACTCAGCCGTGTCCAACGATATCACAACAGGCCTTACAACCTTCTTGGCACTCCTGCCTTCGCCATCCTCGTTTCTCTCCAGCGGCCTTCCCCTTCTCCTCTCAAGCATATCTCTGTTTTCTACAGAGAAGAAGATATCTCCCTCGACCTCCTCCTCTTCCTCCCAGGCTCTTCCAAAGTCTCCCTCCTCCACGCCGATCTGGACAACCTCCCCTCCGTATGAGCATACAAGCAGCTTCATCCCATCCTCACTCCAACGCATATCCAACACAGGCAGCTCTGTCAGATTCTTAACCAGCAGAAACGGCCTTGGAGACAAAGAGCACCATAGAGACAGGCTCAGGTCCTGTGATGCCACCGCAGCAATGTAGTACTTTCTATTTCCTTTGTACACCTTCGGGTTGAATGCCACAACTTCGCACGGTGCCGCATGCCCTATAAGCGAGCACTCGTTCCGAAGATCCTTGCTGAAAATCTCAATGGTGTTGTACTTCTTGTTGAATGACAGCCCAGATGCAAAGAATTCTCCATCCGGTGTCCAGCTCATTCTGGAAAAAAAAGACTCGAGAATCACACCTTCCGAAGCATTCATCCTCTTGACAATCTCAAAGTCCTCGTATAGGACGATCCCGTCATCTCCTTGCGTACACATGTATCTAAAGCTCTTGTCTACTGAAACCCCCTTAATCTGCCCCTCATGAGACTTCATCTTCCTAGCTGCTCCAAATGACTTCAGGTCGTAGAGTACAACATATCCGTCGTACCCAACACTCACAAGAAACCTGTCCGTCCATACCACGTTGCTAACATCACTTTCGTGCTCAGACGCAGATGCAACAACATCTCCGTTCCTTTCATGCACAAAAACCGCCCCGTCGTCCCCTCCCGAGGCAAACAAACTCCCATCGGCGCTGAATCTAACACACAACACAGCGCCTCTGTGCTTCTTGACGGTCCCAACATGCTCATGCTTCTCGTTCCACAGCCTTATCTCCCCGTCAAGAGATGCCGTAGCAACACATGCTCCAGACACATCTATGGAAAAAATAGGCTTTGGCCTCTTTGTGCCATGGTTGATGCCTGTCCTTGAGATCTTCATCCTGCTATGGGGAAAGGCCACTCGCCTTAAATGGGCATCAGCGGCAAAATACAAACACCATAGAGAAACTCGAAAGTTTAATACCAAAGAAGACCCATCAGTCCCTTGAGGACCCCTTCTTGCTGGACACAGCAAAGTCTCCAGGGGCAATGTATGACTTCATTCCCCCGTTCTTTATTAGCCAGTCATGGCCCACAAAGTGCAGCTCGGTGTCATTGCAGATTGCATTGTTTATGTGCTTGGGCATGACCTTCTTCTTTCCATCGGTGCTTGCAACATTCTTGGCACCATCGGTGATCTCGCTGATTAGGTACATTACACATGCTGAAACAGCAACAAGAGCATCCTTCGATATCCTCATCCTGGTCCTGTCCTTCATGATCTTCTTAATCTGACTCAGCTTCACAATGCTCTTCTGGTGCTCTTCGTCCTTACCTATAACGCGTGGATCCGCTTTTCCTCCCTTTCCTTGTATTACTACCATTCCTCAGGGCATTCTCCTTTGTTTATATATTTTCCTTTTGGAGGGAAACCAGGTCTCGGAGGGAAGGCGGCATTCAATCACTCGACCCTTCTCCTTTTGCTGCTATCCTCGTTGGACGGGCTTTCCTTCCCATAGAAAACCCTTAGGAAGCCCTGCACATCTTTTCTCTTCAGGCTGTTGACCTCAATCCTCATCCCGCTCGCCCTGCCTTCGTATTCCCTAACAAACTCTATGAACTCCTTGACCTGCTGCTCTACAATCACCTTCTTCCCCTTCACAGGAATCACGTCAATCGCAATGAAAAACGCCGTGCACTTCTTCATTCCCTCCATCCTAGGCCCGATCTTCTCAATGCTCTCCTCTGCAACCCTGAACGCCTTCGGAAACGGGATGGCGTACAGTACGTCGTCAACCGCCTCGAACTTTGACGCAAGGATCCTGATCTTCGACTCCAGGTACCCCTCCCACTTCGGGAAGTCCTCCTCGCAGCTTGACATAGCCAGCACCTCAACAAACAGCCTGTACCTGCTGAAGAAGTCTGACAGCTCGAATATCCTTCTAAAGTCATTCCTCTCGGGGTCCGATAGGATCTTGTGTGCCCGCGTAAACTCCATGGTGATGACATGCTGGGTGCTGTTCGATACGTTGTGCGTTGCACACATCGAGGGATATGCAGGTGTTATCACCGGCATCCTGTGGTACTTGTCCGAGGGATACACCTTGGGATCCCAGACCTTCAGATTGTAGTTCAGATCAACCACTGGCCGCAGAATCACAGGCGTCGGCCACTTCCAGGATGAGAATAGCTCAAAGAACTTGCAGACAATGGTAAATGACGATGCATTTGGATATAGCTGGCAGACCCGAGCAACACACAGCGAAAACGCCACCCCGCCAAAGTATCCATAGGGATTTCCATATACACATCTTCTCTTTGCCCAGTACTTGATGCATCTCAGTGCAGAGTGGAAGGTCTTTACGCTTGGAACAAGGTTCAACATCTCATCTGTAACCCTGGATCCATTCAACGACAAAATGCATTTCTCGTCCATGCTCTTCAGAAGCGTGTCATTGAGCAAGTTGATTCCATCCTTCACAACGGGTATGCTAAGCCTAGCAAAGACTAAGTCAATCGGAATCCCCTGAAACTTGAGTTTAATTATTGGTACAAATGCATCCTCTATCTTTGTAACCTCCTCTATATTCGGATCTCCTTTCAGCTCTTCGTAGAAATGGGTGAAGAAATCGCTTCTGGAAACATGCCTGGGCACAATGCACAGGGCGTCGATGTCCGCTCCCTTACTATGCACCCCCAGTCTGTAGCTTCCAAAGGTAAATATCTTTCCTCCACACGGCCTCTCGCCGTCTCCGCTCCCCTTGTTCCTTGCCATCCGAGCCACAAACTCCCGGACCATGAAGTTCAGCTTCCCAAGAACCCTTTCTCTCGTCTGCCCCTCCTTATCGTCCTCAAAGAACCCACGCTCCTGTAGGTACTTGTCCATTTCTCCAGATAGCCTGATCTCCTCCTCCGTACTTTCCCTCGTCGAAAGAGGCCCGGTCACTCCATACTTGTAGCTCTTCTCTGACATCTCCATTTTGGCACCCCTCGGGATGCTTTCTTTTTATCCATTTCAATTCCTGGAGTAGTAACACTACACACCCAGAGCACTGGAATCTCCAGTACCCCATACATAGGCCTGGAAAAGCAAAAGACATGAAAAACTAAACATTTTAATATCCTCCTCTCAGCCTAAGCACAAGATGAAGCGTCGACTCCTTCTGGATGTTATAGTCAGACAGAGTCCTCCCGTCCTCAAGCTGCTTACCTGCAAAAATCAGCCTCTGCTGGTCTGGTGGTATCCCCTCTTTGTCCTGTATCTTTGCCTTTACATTCTCGATACTGTCCGAAGGCTCGACTTCTAATGTAATCGTCTTTCCTGTTAGAGTCTTCACGAATATCTGCATTTGTTTGGGGTATTCAAACAAAGCATTTTTATATTTTGATGCACCAATCATCCTGGATGCTCTGATACAATCAGCTACCTGGAATGTCCTGAATATCAGGGCTTGGAAGAGTACCCATACAGCCCTAGGCCCCTGCACATCCTGAGCTCACATTGCATTCTCTGCCTCAGAACCACGGCAGTGCACATCTCCTCCAGACTGCTGCAGGGCACAGTTAAGAGGCGAAAAATTTTACCCTCAAATGGTACTGGGAAAGGTGAAAAAGATTCCGGTTGAGGAACCTAGGCTGACAAAGGAGCAGAAGATCGAAAGAGACCTTCTGATAAAGAAGAAGGTATCCAAGCTGGCCAACTCAATCCGAATCCCCCCGGCAATCTACCAGTTTAGGACGGTTCTGTCAGAGCATGACACCAAGAAGTTCGTTGAACTCTTCATGAAATACAGACCAGAGAACAAACAGGAGAAGAGGATTAGGCTGCAGTCTGAGGATCCGAAGAAGGGGCCCAAGCCAATTCTCGTCAAGTTTGGGCTTAAGCACGTCACGAATCTCATCGAGACGAAAAAGGCCAAACTTGTCCTTATCTCTGCATCTGTCGACCCCATCGAGGTTGTGATATTTCTTCCCACGCTGTGCAGGAAGATGGGGGTGTCATATGCAATTGTTGAAAACTCGACGCTTCTTGGGAAGCTTGTCAACCTGAAGACCACGTCATGTGTCTGCCTGTGCGATGTGAGGCCAGAGGATGAAGGCTCTTTCAAGGAGATGCTCAGAACGGCAGATGCAATCTTCCTCGATAACTACGAGACTCACCTGAGCACTTGGGGAGGCCTGCCCCAGAAGGAAGCAGACGAAAAACAATGAAATAAAGCAACTTCTTTATTCGGTATTCGTCTCTGTCGCCTACTCTTCTCGGGTGAACAGGACAGACAGACCCACCCCAGCTAGTATTACAAACTTCATCCCGGGAATGGTGTTGATCCAGAGATTTATCAGCCCGAAGTAGGGAACATATCCAACAACGATCGACTTGATCTCGTCTCTGGTCAGATAGTTCCTTCCTCTCGGATAGAGAGAGACATCATCATTAAGGTTGTTATCTCCCTTTGTAAGATATCTCCCACCAAACTGCTTGATGCATCTGTGTACACACGGGATCTCCCTGCCAAACTTGAAGACAGTCATGTCTCCAACACTGAAGTCTTTGTTGGCAAGCCACAGTATGTCTCCCCTCTCAAACCCCGGGGACATGCTTTCACTCAGCACAACAACTATCGGGCTATCGTTGTTCAGAAGAACAGAAAACATCTTCCATATCATGTAGGTCCCCATCACGGAATACGCTGCATTTACAAACTGGATGAGCTTCTGCCGAATGCTCATTCTCTTCAACATCTTGATGTCCTTCTCGGAAACAAGGTACTCAAGCATTCGGGGTTACAGCCCATCGCTATTTCTCCTCCCAGAAAGCCTCCACACAACAAACAAACACATCTAAAGGTAGAACAATTTATTCTTCCAGTTGCCTGCCTCACATTCCATAAACCTTGAAGTTCCCCTCATATCCATACCTCTTTATCATCTCCATCGTCACATCATCAACCTCAACACAGTCGACATCAAGCATCGACTCCTTCGGAATTACGTTTTCCTTTCTCTCCCTCTCCTCCTCGTGGCTCTTGATGTAGACCTTGTTGTATGTCCCCTTCAGAATCTTCTTGTAAAGCGACGTGAGATATCCCGCAATCTCGTTCTTCAGCTTCTTCGACTGCACAACCGCAACATCCTGCACAACAAGCAGGTTGTGATCAAAGGTGCTGTCAAGCCTCTGGAAATACTTCTCTGCAATCGTCCGAGCAGCCCTCTTGACTATCTTATTCCTGACACAGCCCTAAAATTAAAGCTCCCACCTACCATTCTTGGGGTGAAAAATTTTCCTTCACAAATCACTTCGCAAGGAGACATTCACTGCTTGTACTCAGGCCGGAGCTCATATGTGTTCTTGAGATCCTTCTTGTTCAGCACGCAGATGTCAGAAACAATCTCCTGGATAAAGGCAACAGGCTGCCCGCAGAAGTCCGCCAGATCCTTCACAGTCCACGACGGATACTTCTCAAACGCCTTGAAGACCATGTCTATCACCTCGTTCTTTCCCAGCCTCTCTCTCTTCTTGTCCATCAGCATCTTCTTTCTCTTCCGCGCAAGATACTCAAGCTCCCGCAGACTTCCAAATTTCTCCCCCCTTTTTCCCTCTTTAAGATAGTCGATGACCTGGACATCACTCTTCTTCGAATCACTCTTAAACCCCACGTCCCTCTTGTACCTCAAGTACTCTTCATTGACCTCCGGCGTTATGTAACACTCGTTGTTGATCATCCCCTCAACATCCGCATTGTTCTCGTGCGTCCTGATAACATACATGTTGTTGTCTCTGGGCTTTATCTTCACATCGAAGGAGGACGGAAACCCACCCACGCAGAACTCCTTGGACAGCCTTAAGCTCAACACTGCAGGCTCTGTCGACGTGGCCTTTGTTATCTCAAGCTCTCCTATCTCAGCCTCCCTGCTCTGCCCCAGTATTCTCTCTGCTAGAAACAGAGGAACTTTCGCAAGCCAGATCTTTGTGTGTCTGTTGTTTATGTTCAGCTCCATGGAGGGCTGGGTATCCAAGCATAACTTGGTTTACTGACAAGGCATATAGCAAAATTGAAAAAAAGTAGATAGATGAACGATGCGAGTTTATTATAGTAAACCTAACGAATGTAGACACGAGATCATCCCTTCCGGACAGCAGTTATCACAGTCACCAGCACATCCACAACGTGTTTCTACCGTTTCTCCACTTTCATTTTGGGTACGGGTACTACAATATTCCACTACAACCCTGCCACCATCTGCTTCTTCTTCTCCACCAGAAGCACCCTGTGGTTGAGCTGTTACTGGGGCTTCTTCTCCTCCTCCCGATCCTCTCCTCTCTTCATTTTCTTCCTCTCCACCAGAAGTATCCTGTTGTTGAGACGTTATTGAGGGACTATTCTCTTCTTTACTACCTTCCGTGCTCGCATAAATTAATGCTTCTGACAGCAGCATCACCCTAATTAAGGTATTAATGGACCTCATATATGGGTATGAGAGCAAAAAAATTGTTAAATACCAGAAGGACTTACCCCTTATGAGAATCCTAGTCACAAGAATAGTAAAGGTTCCCGAAGACTGCACTGCGACCCAGGAGGGGAAGATCTTTACATTCCAAGGCCCAAAGGGAAGCATAGTAGAAGACTGCACTCGCCATCCCCTGACATTTGACATCCACGAAGGGAATATCCGGATCAGACTTTGGAACGGGAAGAGGAAGGCCATGGCTCTTGCAATAACTGTAGAGTCTCTGCTGAGGAATGCCATCAAGGCTGTTACTGTCGGGTTTGCATACACCATGAAGGCTGTATACAACCACTTCTCCATAAACATGGAGATTAAGGAGGACGGGAAGATTCTCCTTGTGAAGAATTTCCTTGGAGAGAAGAATGTCAAAAGGTTCAGGATGCGGGGTGCAGCAAGGGTCCGACTTGATGAGAGGAAGGACACAATAGTGATTGAAGGGCCATCGCTGTCGGATGTTTCCCAGAGTGCAGGGACGATAACGAACGAGTGCAAGGCAAAGAACCGTGACAGTAGAGTGTTCCTCGATGGAATTTTTGTCACTGAGAGAGGCATTATGGCTTGAATAAAAGTCGTATTTTATTTATCTTGGCTCTTCTGAAATGCATCCTTTCCCTGGGGGCTCTCTCTGTCTTGAACTTGCCCTGCAACCCCCCTCAGTTGGTTTGGGCCTCTCTCTTCTTGGCCTTAGCTACCTGCTTTTCGCCAGCCACCTCTTCTTCGAGTAGGTTAGCATGCCTTTCAATATACTTCAGATCGCTCTCCTTGTTCATTTCCTGTCCGGTGAGAATTCTGTCCTTGATGAAGAAGTCTTCTCTTCTCTTCCTTATCTCGAGTATCCTTGGGATGCTGGAGAGCGTCCTTTCGGCCTCGGCACGGTCATACATGCGAGGTTCGTTGAGCCGGTGCTCAAACGTCAGAATGGCATCGTTGCAGAGCTCCTTGTTGGCCATCTTTCTCGATATCTTTGTCCACTTCACCTTCCTTGGATTCACACGCCTTGCAAAGAGCTTCCTGCACTTCGGCCTGCAAAATCGGAAGACCTTTGCATCGTTCCTGACATAGATAGTCCCATGTCCTTGGTAGATGTTTGATGAGCAGAACCAGCACTTCTCAATTCTCATTTTACCCTTAGCACATCCAAAATTTCTATACAGCAGAATCTGGGGATTTTAATTAAGTGGAGATGATGCAGAGGGTGTTTCCTGTGGTCTTGCCTTCAGTTTGGTAAGGATCAGCTGCAGCCCGCTTCTGTCTGTCACTGCATATCCTCCAAGCCTTTCCTTTGCATGGCCCAGCTCAGAGGCAACAAGGGGATCGTCAGTGGCTACAACAAATCTGTTTTCAAGGTATCCCTCCAGAACGATGACATGCCTGAGGGAGTGGCTATGCTTCCTGCCTATATACATATCAAAATAGTGTTCATACAGGTGAAGCAGAACACCTATGTCCATGTCCTTCAAAGCCTCAGATACACTGATTCTGAAAAGCAGAACGTCTCCGAACCTCCGAAGATTTGCAAGGCAATCTCTGTATATCCAGACAAGGTTATGGTGGACTCCGATGCTTTCTCTTATGCTGGGGGCCTCTCTACTCGACAGACAAAGAAAAGCATCTACTCGGGAGTTTCTTAGCAAATGGTAGCAGACCAGGAAGAAGTTCTCTATGGACGACACCTCGATGCCATGGCCTATCTTCTTTACAAAGGATTTGGATCTCCGGAAGTGCGACTCTATTAGCGTCTTTGTGCTGTATCCAAGGTTTGTGTACAGCTCGCACGAGGATTCTCTTGAAATTCCTTTCCTTGCAAGATACTCGTGGATTCTTTGGCCCTCGGCCTTCTTGTCTTTCTTGCAGTAGATCTTCTTGTCGATGATGAACGGGATGTCGTTCTGGAGAGCAGAAAACAAAGATGCAAAGTTTAGGAAGGAGATGCAGGGTCTTGAGATGTGGTATATCCCATCGACATCTGTCAGGGGACCTGCCTTCTGGATCTCAAGGATAACGTCTGCATAGAGCTCCCTGCAGCCGTTACATGCACTGCCCAGGAAGTCTCCTTCGCCCTCGAGATCGTCGACCGGGATAGTGTTCTTTGTGAATATCCTGTAGAAGTCGAAGCACATGATCATGGGCCACAGGATATCGCTGGTGATGTAGTTCATGGCTTTTGCCAGGGAATATGACAGCGTGCATGAGTTGATCTTGGTAGACTGGCATGTGCAAGTAAACAGATTCCCCTGAATCGACGAGTTCCCCTGGTCCCGAATCGAGAGAGCATTCCTGCACTCTCCAGGGTCTAGGTCGATGAATACGTGAAAATCTAGATCTGGATAGCACCTGGCGCCTCCTGGCTGGAAGTCCACCTCGAATCTGACGAGTTCCTTGTGGAGTATTGAGGTGATTATCTTGGCAGCACAGAAGCTTGCAGGCATGTCTGGCATGAAGATCCTCACTGATCTGCACGACTTAAGTTTATCGATGATGGTAGCAGGGCTGGCTATATCGAACATCTGCCCCGAGCTCTGGATATTTTTTATTACAGGGGCCTGGATACGACCTGAGACGGCCATGGGTAGTATGGAAACCTCTATGCACCGAACTGTCCCATCATATTGGTGATGCCTAACCCTTAGGCATGAGTAACCATTTCTGCCAGGAGATCTTGGCTCTTGAGGAGATAATAGTGGAGCTCTTGGGCTCCGAAAGAACAGAGGAAGTGATTGACTACAAGGTCAGGTCTTTGATGGCTGCAAAGGACAGGCTAAATGAGAAGATGGTTGAGATGGAGGAGTACTACATGAAGAGGATAGAGTTTTACAAAGGGCGTGACGAGGCCAGGCTGAAGGAGCTGGAGAGGCACATTGAGGCCTACGACGAGAAATATCTCAGGCTGCTGGCCAAGGCCAGGAAGCTCGGAAGCAAGGTGGAGAGGCTTGAGGTGGGAAACAGGCTCTTGAGGTCGAGATCTGGGGGGAAATGAATTGTCGATGGTTGGGTGCAATTTTCCTATATTGGAATAAGGGGAGGGCATGGCGAAGGGCAGGAAAGGTCTCCAGGGCATCAAGATGTGTGATCACTGCTGGTGTGGAGCAAGTGCATTGAAGGCTACATGGGTAGTATCTGGGCGGGTGCAGAGGGCAGCCTCTCCTTTTATCCTTTTGTCCCTACTGATAAAATATAAAAAGAAGAAGGAGGGAGGGGGTGAATGGTGAGTGAGAGGGCCGAGTACGATGGGATTGTCGGTGGGCAAGAGCTGATTTATCAATTCCGGGAGGACAGCGATGATCTTGGGGGCGAGAGGGAGTATGAGGAGAACGAGGCGAACTCTCTCAAGCTGCGGAACTTTGTTGAGGACGATCTTTACCAGTCTGACGGGCAGGTGCAATACAAAGGCGAGGAGGAGATGAGGCTCCGGTACGGGAGGAAGAAAAAGGAGAAGAGGAAGAAGAAGAAGAATGACGAGAACAAGAGGCCGTCGAATAGGAAGATAGTGAATCTCCCCGCATCGCCACCGTATGTGCGGTTTGTGGATGGGGAGGAGAGGCTGTGCTTCAAATATGTGACGAAGGTGAGCGAGTCGGCACGGGATGCTATGCCAAAGGCGGATCTCGAGGACAACGAGTTCTGCGTAAGATTTGATCTGGAGAGTGTCGACATCAGTAAACTGAATGAGAAGTTCAAGGCGGACAACTGCGTGTATCCCCGGGCGAATCTTCCATACGAGATGTACACGGGAAACAGATGGGGGTTTGAGACGGAGTGCAACCGACTGGCATGGCAGTTTGTTTCGCTGAATCCCGTGCTCCTGTACGGGAAGAAGGGGCTTATCCAAAGGGCCGTCGACTCGTATAGAACAATCAACAAGCAGAGCAGAAACAAGAGGATTGTGAAGGAGGATAGATTCCCCAGCGACATTGAGAAGAGGAGGCATGTCTCTGGGGCACCCTCAACCATCACGATCCAATGGACCAACAGAGGGGTCTTGAAGAAGTGCAAGATTCAAGTCAACATCGAAAACATAAACTACGAGAAGATTGACGACGAATTCAAGTCGCGGTTTTCTGTGTTTATGGACGACTTTGACGACACATCGTTTGGAAAGAGTAAGTGGGAGAGCCACAACGCAGACAATGAGCTTGCTGTGAAGATAGCCTTCCTGAATGTCGAGAACACGTCGTTCTGGAATGCAATCAAGGCACTCGACAAGACGACTGTGCTGAAGAAGGCGATTGAGGCGTATAGGCAGAAGAGGGACGAGTATGTAAGCTCTGAGGACGACACCGAAATATCGGATGTCATCGCAAGCACCCTTGGAGGCAGCCTGGGGAACTCGAAGAGTTGTAATGTTGTTGAGAATTTTTATTTTGATAATTAACCACGGGGTTTATCCTGAATAAAGGAGTTGTGGATCTAGGTTCTCTATGTTGTTATGAAACGATGTTTCGAGATGTTTATACTTTTTTGTATAAAGGTTCTGGCTCCGATAAATACATGATTCTGTTTGTGTATCTCCTGAGCTGTCTTGGAGAGATAGTGGAGCAGTGCAAGCCGATCAACGAAGGATATGTGCTCAGTAAGTACTTTACGCAGTGGTGTCCTGCATGCCAGAAGATGGGGCCGCTGATTGAGGAAATTAGCAACAAGATAGACCGGCACGGAGCAAATCTAAGGATCAGGAGTGTTGACTGCGATGAGTGCACCTGCACAAACGTCAAGAGCTATCCAACACTTGAGCTGTCGAAAGACGGCGAGGTGCTGGGGAGATTGGAGGGTGCACAGGACTACGATGCAATGGTTGAGTTTATTGTGAGCCACACCAGAGTTGAGAAAGGCGTGTTTGATGGGCATGTCATGCAGAAGGATGCTGCAGTCAAGAGTTTAACGAAGAGCGACTTCCTGAGTGGGTTTGATGGGCCGCACGTTGTTCTGTTCTACTCTCGGGAGGATGATAAGTATAGAGAGATGTTCAAGGAGCTTGCAAAGATCTACGACGGAAAGCTAAGTCTTGGAGAGATCGACAGTGCCGAGTCTTCAGAGCTTGTCAACAGATATGACATCAGGTCATACCCCTCGATATCCGGGATCTTCAACGGACTGGTTGTTCCCTTCATCGAGAAGGAGAAGACACCCAGCATGGCCAGCCTGATTGAATTCTGCGACAAACTTATTGAGCCATCGTTCCGGAACCTGACTCTCAGCAAGTTCGACGAGGTGGCATCGAAGCTCGAGCCGGGAGAGCCCATCTATGTTGTGTTCCACAAGAACCTTGCCCTGGCCAGTGCATACTTCCAGAGGATGGCGCACATGTACAAGTTCAGGGCCAGCATATACAGATCCGACGACCAGGCCTTGTTTGAAAGGGCATCGATATTCCCTAAGGAGCTCGGAGCCGGGTCGGACCCATCCACTAGCCCAAGCCACGAGGATGCCGTGATTCTTTCTGTGTACAAGAACGGCATCTTCTACAGGTACTCGGATACCTTTGGAGATGAAGCAAAGATAACAGACTGGATATTCCATACGCACTACAAGTACTTGACAAAGATTGACAACCACAACTTCTACTCCATATTCCATGGCCTCAAGCCTGCAATGATACTCCTAACAAGAGGAGAGGAGTTCGTGGACAGGATGAATGAGTTTAGTGCAGATAGACACCTTGGGACTCCATACACAGATATGATCTTTGCCACCATGGAGATTGATGAATACCCCCTGTTCATCCCGACGCTACTCCCAAAGCTCTCTACTCCTGCACTGATTGTGTTTGAGCCCTGGGTAAATCTATTCCGCCACAAGAAGGTCAAGCTCACAGAGGCCAACTTCACCTCTGCAGCAATGGATGCATACAACTTGTACCAGAGCAACAGCCTTCCGCTTTACCCTCCAAAGCCCCGCACTCTTCTGAGATACTGCATGCTTGGAGGGCTGGTTCTTGGGATTGGGCTGTACTGCTCCTCCAGGACAAGCTTTGCAAAGAAGAATAAATAAACTTCTTTGATATATCATGCTTTTAGGAAAAACAAACCAAGAAATCTGAGCCATTGATGGAGCTGGTCTATGTTCTAAGCAATTTGGTTGCCTGGTACTGGAGAGACATCCTCAAGATCATCATTGAGACACTCGTCATCTACCTTGTAGTCAAGTTCAGATACCGTTCGAGCAAGGACATCATTGTCTTTCCAAGGAATGTGATAGACAGGCTTGTTGAGGAGTTCGATCCCGACGACCTGGTGAAGGATGTTCCTAGCGATGTAATGCTGCCCGGGGTATACAAAGAGGGTGCGACAGACCTGGCCAACTTTGATGTGTTTGGGCTGTCAACAGAAAACAAGAAGGAGGTCATCGACGTCATAAGAAAGTACGGGGTCGGAACTTGTGGACCCCGGGGATTCTACGGGACCCTCGACCTCCATCTGGACCTTGAGGAGACGATCACCAAGGAGCTCGGCGCAGAGGCGTCGATTGTGTATCCCAACAGTTTCACTGCAATCAACAGCATCATCACATGCTTCTGCAAGCAGCAGGATATTGTGTTCTACCATGAAGACTCCAATGAGGCTATTCTGAGGGGAATTGAGCTCTCAAGGTCAAAGACCATCGAGTTTGGAAGTATCTCCGACCTGGAAATAAAGCTGGAGTACTTTGGAAACCCAAATGTAAGGAACTTTGTGGTTGTGGAGGGGTTGTTCAGGAACACAGGAAGGATTATAGAGATCAGAAGGATACTGGAGCTCAGGAACAAGTACAAGTTCAGAATTATCCTCGACGAATCGTACTCCATTCCCCTGCTAGACAAAAGGGGCGTGTGTGGAATGGAGGGTATAGGGATCAAGGAGATTGACATTGTGATTGGATCTTTGTCAGGGGGGCTCTGCAGTAGTGGGGCATTTGCAACAGGGACCCACTCCACTGCTGACTACCAAAAGCTGTCTGGGTCTTCCTACTGCTTTTCGGCATCCATACCTGGAGCCATGGTCAAGGCAGCTATACTGAACATCAGGAGAGAGTTTGACCACGAAGAGCTTCGAGCCAAGGTGAGTGTGTTTCATGCGAACTTCAAATCCAAGACATACGAGATTGTGTCTTCCGTCCTGTCGCCCATAATAATTGCTGCGAAGAGGAGGGAGATGAGGAGGTCGATGCCCAAAGAGATACTACTGAAGGAGATTCTGGGAATAAGAAATGAGCTTCTTGGCGACAATGTCATTGTTGGGTTCAACCACAACCCATACCCCTCGCTGAGGATTTGCCTGAAGGCCTCAATGCCTGAGGATCAGGTTGCAAGGCTTGCAGTTCTACTGAATAAATGGTAAGCAGAGTTTATTTTCTTCCGCGCGCCGGGAGGCTGCATCATCCCATGGCCTTCTTGACGGGAAACTTGATCAGATCTATGATTTTCAGTGTTCTTGATGCCTTGGAAGACATGTCTGTATCCAGCAGCATCTCCAGCAGCCTTGTAAACACTATCATCTGGAAGTGGTCGTATTGGTCCAGGATGTCGTATAGACACTGGTCCACCGCATCTGGGATTCCTGCAAGGTCACCGCCGAATACCAAATCTCTGAGGTTGAGCAGACTGGAGTGCATTCCGTGGATGGGGTTTTGTCTGGAGGCATGGAAGAAATATTTGCAGGGCAGATGCCTTCAAATGGGAATCTGCAGGAACAGGGATTTTGTGATGGTCATAGAGAAGAACGAGCTGCTTGTGGTGGACATTCTGACGCTCTCTGTGTTCCATCGGAGGGAGTGTGGTGCTGGATCTGTTGTAGCGTGCTGTGACGAATATGCCTTTATTGGAGATGGATGTGTGCTTGTGGCACTGTGCCTGCTTGGTCTGAGGGAAGAAGAGGTGTGCAGGATGAAGGTGCCCATAACGGCTGTTTTCCATTTGGATGGATTTGTGTACTGCGGATGCGAGGACGGAACTATCCATGTCTACGGGATGACGGGCGGAAATGGATGTGGTTCCGATGTTCCGGGCTCGTTAGAGGCGGATCTGTCCAACGAGATGTTCTTGGATGCGGCCGATGGGGCTGGATTCAGGCTCATGAGGAGCATGAGGCATCCCGGACCTGTGACCCAAATCTGCAGTGACGGGGCAGAACTGTTTGTAGCAGACATGAGAAACAAGATAACGATCTATCCCTCTAAGAAAACCTACGACATCAAAGGACCCAAGCTCAGGTACAAGAACTACATATTTGCAAGTGAGAGGAATATGCTGTACTGCAGAACGCGGAGTGCGTTTGCCACCTGCCTAACCGTTGAGAAGCCGATAAGCGACTACGTCTTCAGCATGAACGGAGGAACTCTGTTTGCCCAATGCAGAGACACTGTGTATGTTATTGAGTTCAACACTAAGAAGACGTTGAAGGAAATGGATGTGCCAGGAAGATTTGTGTATGACGATGAGAGAAACAGACTGGTGTGGTTTGATGGAAGAAGGTTCCATTCTATCGACGACATTGTTGAGAACGTATGCAGGGGAATGGAAGACATTGTGTTTAGAGAAGATGGACTTGTCGAGAAGAAGATAAGGGTTGGCGAGGAGACAGACGAGAATGTTGTGGAGAGACACGACAACTACGGGACCCCAAGGAAGTCCCAGAAAAGGAAGTATTTCGGGGTCTATCGAGAAAACAGGGATGAAGGACTTGATGGACGGAGGGACGATGAGGAGAAGAGAAGGATGATTGAGTCTGATGAGCATTCAGAGGAGCCAGGGATCGGGTGCACTGCAGGGACGAGCAGGGCGGTGCTGGAGATGGAGGCAGGAAGTCTTTTGTGCTATAACTCCGAGGGATACATGACCTGCATTAGGAGCGAGGGATGTGACAGAATAGAGGTCAACTATCATGACGTTTCCCGAAGAAAGATTGAGGTGCCTGGTATCAGCGGATGCACCATGGGGGATTTCTGCAAGGAGAATGTTGTGGTTGGAGATGGAAGAAAGATATTCTATATCGGACTGTCTTCTCGATGGGAAAGAGAAGTCGAAGCACGAGCTATTGCTGTTTCCGAAAAGATGGTGGTTGTTCTATCTGAGGAGCTTCATATCTTTGGGCTTGATGGATCCGAGATATTCAGCTGTTTGATCCCAGACGTTCATGCAGTATGCTCCCGATCTGACACCATTGCAGTGTTTTCAAGGGAGCTGATTCTGATTAATCTGTTCAGGTCAACGGAAAGGTTTTTGCTTCCATCACCAGTGGACTTTGCTTGCTTTGACGAGAGCGGAAGGATTTTCTATAGAATCAGAGGAAAGATGTATTATCTGTACAAAGGACTGTCTGTGAGGGCCTGCGAAGTTCCAACGCAGCCACTGACTGTGTTCAAGGGCAATGTCATTTCTCTAGGATCTTCACGTAGACTATTTCCATCTCCGCATGTCGAGTACACCAGGTTCGATGTATTCGACCCACTTCGACCCAAGGATGATGTGGTTAGAGAAGAGGGCAGTTCTGAGAAGGTGATCGATGTCAACAAGCCTGTTGAGGTAAGCAAGAACAAAAGATACAATCCTCTTAGTAAATAAATGTCTTTAGGCCTGCTGAATCTGTGATGGGTTTCGTATGAGGGAGCATATGGAGCGGGCCTTGTGAGGTGGTATGGTCTAGCGGTATGACGCTTGCTTAGGGTGCAAGAGGCCTTGGGTTCGAATCCCAATACCGCCCTTTTGCCTCTCGCATCACGGCCTAGAAAAAGAGATTCCAAAGTGCAAGACGTGCCCTTAAATTTTACAGAAAGAATATCCAATCCATTTATTTCCGAACTTCCTTGGACTTCTTGTTAAATTTATCGGCATAAAACTTCAGCTCGTCCCCCTGCAAAACGTGCCCTTGTGCCATTCCAACCTGTCCAGGTCTGGAGGTGATGATTGCATATAAATGTCCCTTCTCAAAACTCTCATGTAGGCTGGGATCGACATCCCTTGCTACATCCTTGATGTCATTCTTAAATGGCTCTGCCGAAATCTTGACGACCGAGCTTTTCGTTAGTGTGTTGGTGCGGACAAGCTCATTGGAGCTAGGATGGTACACAACCTGCAGAAGCTTTGCCATCCTGAACTTCCCTGTGGTAATAAACTTGAAGTGCCCCATGTCCAGCCTCAAGGCCTTATATTTCCTGTTTCCGCCCCGCACCCTGACAGGCGTGACCTTTCTCTCTCCTATCTTCGTTGAACTTGGCTGAGACCCGGCCCTGTTGTTCCGCTTCTTACGGCTGATGACTGCCTTGGCCCCTGTCTTTCTGCGCTTGTGGTCTCCTCTGTGGTTTATTCCTAAAATTAGTCTTCTTCAAAGCCCACTTACCCATTTCAGGGCAAATTTTTTTGGTTCTCTTTATTCCGGCTCCTGGGACTCCAGGCCATCCCGTTGCTTGCGGCCCTGGGCTGCAGATTCTATTCGAATATCTCCAGGGCCCTCCTTCCAAGCACCATAATCTCACTCTTTGTAATTCCAGTTGCCTCCTTGATGGCGTCCAGGTCGAGCTTCAGCAAGTTGTTTCTACGCAGCCCCATGATGAATGCGGCAAGGGATCCTAGGAACACGGTTGTTATGAAGACCATCTTGAATGTCATGAGGAAAGCATCCCACAAGCTTATAAGTCCTTTCCACCCAATCGTCCTCCAGCATCTCTTACCACGGTCTTGAAACACATTCCATGCATCTCTGCAAAGAAATTCTTCTCCGCGCATGAACTTCGATGCACCCAGGATATGGAGAGAGCATTAGGTGCTACTGCCGCCTGGGCTCGGAGGACCCCGACATGCTGCACTGCGACACATGCGGGAATTGGCTCCACACCGTCTGCTGCGGCTTTTTCAGCAACAAGGACAGAAGAATACCCAGGAGAGAGTTTTCCTGCTTCTATTGCACAAGGCACATTACAAAGGCCGACAGTGCAGACGCCCTCTTCAGAAGGATTCTCAGCATAGTCTACACCGAAGGACTCAAGAACAAGGTATGGCTCTGCCACAGGCTGGGGATCACAGAGTGGCAGTCTTCAAAGCAGACAAGGAAGATGGCTGATGAGGGCTTCATCAGGGTGGTGGGAAAGCACAGAGCCATATCATATGAGGTCGTGAAAACCCAGGAGACAAAAGACAAGATTAGGAGCTACTTCGGCGCCTAATGCAGAGGCAGAAAGACGGCTCTGGAATAAAAGTGGTTTATATCTCGTCGGCTTCGACCTTGTAAAGCTTGACAAACACATGGGTCCCAAGTAGCTTCGGATCCAGGTTTCTTGTAAATCTAGCACGAACAGCCCCAGAGTTCCCATGTATCCTAGTTATCACACCGTGGACAGGATATCTTTCTCCTTCGTTATTCTTCTTGTAGCAGACAACCCCATTTCCCACGTAGCTGCTTGCTTCGTCTTTGCTTGTTACGTTCCTGATCTTCAGCAGGACATGTCTTGGATGGAGTCTTCTCTGCCCTCGCTTGAACGAAACAAATGTTGCAGGGATCGTTGTGCGGCTCAGCACCTCCTCATTCATCATCACTCCTGTCATAACGAGGGATCAAAAATTTTGTTTTCAAATCTTGCTAGAAGGAAGGTGGATTCACAATCGAGTACAGATTGCACACAAGGCCCTTGTCCTCTGCACCTTTTCCAGGGACATACCTCTTCTTTACTTCCTCAAGAGCCGCCTTGAAGATTTTTGGGCTTATCTCCTTGGGAAGATCCTTTCTGGAGAGCTTGGTCTTTGTAAGGTTGGAGAAGAATGCATACTCATACGCTGCCAGCATCGAATCATTAACATACTCCAGCGTGTCTATGTTCCTGGCCTTGAATCCAAGATACTCCTTCCTTATTCTTTCGTAGTCACAAATGAGGTGCTTTGCAGAAAGCTCCTTGATGTGGTCCTTCCCCATGCAGTGCAGATGAGCGGCTATAGACGTTGAATTTGTTACTGTCCAGAAAACCCTTAGAATGGAGGAGCTTTACAGGAAATTCACAGAGACTTTGAAGGAAAACACGTCGCTAAGACATCAGGTAGTGGATCTCCAATCTGCCTTGAGCGAGAGGGAGCAGGAGCTGTCCATGGCCAGAGAGGCCTCAGGAATAGCCCAGTACTTGAAGAAGATAGAGTTGCTGGAGCAGGAGAACAAGAGGTTGAGAGATATGGTCGAGGGCACCGATGCTGAGCACGACGGCGCCGAAAACATAAGTCCAAACGTGCCCATCAACACAGGAAAGACAAGGAGCAGGCAGGCCGACGAGACAAGGGACCTCGAGCTGCGACAGTATCTTAGGACAATACGCGAATATGTCACAGGACTCACCGGATACAAGATGGAGTTTCGGGATGGAGAGATCATCTTCCACTCTCTCTATGCCTTTGACAGCGAGGACGTCTTTATCTTCCGGTACAAGTCCGGAAGCATGGAGCTTGTCAATAACGAGTTTGCAGCGACGTGGGCCTCGGAGATTCAAAACTACCTAATCACTGGAAAGTCGATTCCTGCATTTCTGGCTGCAGTCACCCTGGAGCTCTTCAACAAAAAGACGTTTGGATAGTAGCACTCCATAATGTCTTTTAATCCAAATAAACTCTAGGCGCCAAAGCTCCCTGTCTGTTTACTGCACGCTTTTGAGAAGGCTGATCACCTTCTCTACCCTCAGGTTGGAAAGCACGTTGTTCTGCTGGCTTATCTTAGGAAGATTCTCCATAAACTCGTCCAAAAGTCTTGAGTTGTCCCTAATCTTCAGGTCAAGGAAGTTGAACGAATCGAGAAAGCAGTGGTATCTCCCCAGTATCCCCTCCATCTGCACATTATGCTCTCTTGGCGGGAGAGGAGGGAGGATGGCATCGGCCTTGATTGCATCCATCTTCTGGTCAACAAGCTCTCTGAACAGTTCCATGCTTCCCACCATAAACTCATACTCTATCATCGAGTCCCACATCCTGCTTGTCTTCTCGAGTCTCTTGAACAGAGCCCTTGCATTCTCCTCATCCCCTATCCTGAGCAGAAACAAGAAAAACTCCTCTTTCAGCAGGGTGGAGTCGGGATGCTTCAGAAGTCCTGAGGAGAAGATGTTGTAGGGTGTTGCCCGGCTTCCTGTTGCGTAGTACTCAATAAATGCACAGTATATAAAGACATGGGGGCCTACTCCCTCATTCCCAAGCTCAATAAATAGCTTCCTAAACAGCTCAAGTCCTCTCTTTTTTAGAACATAGTTCAGGTGGTTGATCCTCAGCAGGTCAAGCTCCTTGGAAAACACCTTCTCGGCGCTCTCCGCCTCCCCCATGGAGTACTTCCTCTTCAGGTCTCCATAGACTGCCTCCTCATCCATCACAAGCCCGTAATAGAGAGACAGGAACATCCCATCGCTCATCTCAATCCCCCGTTCAACCACCTTCTTGGCCTTTTCCTTCTGCCCTATCCCAATCAGATACTCGCTGTAGAAAAAATAGACCTCCTCTGCATAGTAAAACGAGTCCAGAATGTAGTTGTGTATAAAGTGCATCCTGGACTCATGAGGTCTCCCCCCAAGCTTCATCCCGTTCTCCATCTCCAGGTCTATCAGCCTTGCTGCATTCTTGACGCTCCAACCCCTAATCAGCGGTTGGATCTGCTGGTACCTCTGGAACGAGCTCTGGAATATCGGGAGAGTGTCACCAACTATCTTCTTCCCAGTGATCTTGTTCAGCTCCAGCTCAAAGTTCTCAAAGTCCTTCCACAGCTCGCTCAGCGACCCCATGGGCGTCTGAAGCGCTCTCATGTATCCATTTCTTATCTTCTCGATCCTTGTCTGCTCGTCCTCAATCTTCCCAAGCTCCTCAATATACTCCTTGTACAATCCGTACGAGTCCCAGTAGTTCTCAAACTGCCCCAGCGTAAACTCATAGACCTCATACAGCTTGAACTTCTTCTGGCTGACCTTCCGGACATACTCGATATACAGCATCCAGAGATCCAAGTTGTATGACTTCTTTAGACACCTTCCAAACAGACTCTCCAGACTCCTGTAGTCCTTAGACATGTACAGCCTCCTTGCATGCTCCATAATGGCAGACGGGCTGCTTAGCTCAACCCCCATCTTTTCTTCTGCATCCATCTCGGGGTCAAAATCCCTCTCAATATAATCACGTCGTAAGTGTCCATCACCAAAGAAAACATTTATTCCTTGCACAAAAACTCCACCGCCTTCATCCCGCTGATAGCCCCAGAGGCCGCCGCCGTCACAGCCTGCCGATACTTCTTGTCGCAAACGTCTCCAGCTGCAAAGAGCCCTGGAATGTTTGTGTACACTTCGTCCCTCACCACGATGTACCCGTTAAGGTCCATCTCCACCTTTGTGTTCTTCAGGAACGAAGTGTTTGGATCGTGCCCTATCCCGAAGAACACTCCGTCCATTGGAATCGTCTTCATCTCTCCCGTCTCGACGTTGCGGATGGTGATCCTTTCAACCTTGCTCGTCCCTAGTGCACTTTCAAGCACATAGGGCGTCACCATCTCGATATTCACAGTCTCCCGCGCCTTTTCAACCATGTCGTTTCTCGCACGAAACTCATTCCTCCGGTGAATAATGTAAACCTTCTTGGCAATCCCCGATAAATACAGCGCCTCCTCCATGGCTGCATCTCCTCCCCCAATAACACAGGTGATCTTGTTGGTATAGGCAAACCCGTCGCACACAGCACACGAGCTCACTCCTCTCTGCCAGAACTCCCCGTCTCCCGTTCCAGGAACAAAAAGACGCCTTGCCGACGCCCCAGTGGCAACAATGACGGCTCTTGCCCTGCGCTCTCCCTTCTCGCTAACAACCACAAAACACTCGCCCTCCTTCCTCAGGTCGGAGACAGTCTCCTTGACCACACGAAGCCCCCGCGAAACAGCATGGTCCTTCATCAGGTCGGTAAGCACCGGGCCTTCAACCCCGTCCGGAAACCCCGGATAGTTGTCAACAGATGTTGTCGTCGTCAGTTGTCCTCCAGGCCCGTTGTTTCCTATGTATCCTCCCTCAAAAAGCAGAGGCTCTTTGTCCATTGCATACAGCGCTGCATTGTATGCTGCAGGCCCACTTCCTATAATTACAATGTTTTCCATCCAGGGCTCCACACCACTTCAAAATCAACCCAAGAGCTCACGTGCTCCACCTCTCCAGGCACTCAGAGTGGCGCTGGAAATCATTCCACCTTCTTCAGCTCCTTGTCGGTGTCCTTGATCACCTTCTCAGACCTCTCGTTGATCATCGATATGTCATTCACAATACTCTTGTGCCTGGCAGACTCCTTGTTCTGCTTATCTGCCTCGGCCCTTATCTGCCTTACCGCATTCAGCACCCCTACCATCTCGCGGTCGGTTTTGTTCTGGCCCTTGATGTACTCTTCTCCGTCCTCCTCAAACTCCACTCGCTCCGGCATGCGTTCCGACTCGCTCCCGCTATCCTGGTTCCTGTCCACAATGTCATCAATATTTCCTCTATTTCCCCGGAACCATCTCTTTATCGTCCTGACACACGGAAGCTCGCAGCTAAATACCCTTCCCTCCCGATCAATATCTTCGGTAAGCTCAGACCCTCTTCTGGCATTTGTGTTTATCCCAATCGCCGCCTTCTTTGCATTCTCCAGCGTCTCTCCCTGCCTCATAAGCTCTTCAGTCGTTGCCTTCTGCTTCAGAGCAGACTCGTCAAGCTGCATCCGGACCCCCTTGGCCCTTTCGTAGTTCTGCTCCTCAATCCTTTCAGCCTCTTCAACCACATCCTGTGGAATCCCCCTTTTCTTCTTGCTCTTCACAGCCTTGTCCAGCGAATAGACATCACCTTCCATCTCTGGATTGTTTATTTCCACATCTTAAAAACCACCCGCCCTGGAAAACCATCCACCAAACTAGCTATAAGAAACAAACATTTAATCTCATATCATCTTCTTCCTCTGGAAAAACCTCTTGAGAGAATACAGTTCGTATGAATTCACCGCAAAGTAGATAACAAGAGTTATTACAGAAAACACCGTCACAAAAGAAAACATCCTCCGATGCTCGTAGTCAACACTCCCCATCCTGTGCGCGAGATACTCAGACTCGTTGTTAAGCTCGTGCAGCAGATTGTCCAGCTTCGTCATCGCTGCCATCGCCGGCTCCACGCTAACCTTCTTGGCAACATCCTTTTTGAATGTGTCAAACTGCGCAGTAAAGTCAAGCTCTATCTCTCCAAACGTGTAGGGCTGGCTCCCATCAATCACAACAGGCGTCAGAACCATCGACAGCACCTTTGGCTCACTTATGTTGAACGAGAAGTGCGTCTCGGTGTCCACAGGGAGGCTCTCACTCGACAGATAAACACTCCCCCCCTCAGACTCGAGCAATGCCTTAAAGCTGGAGTTCTTGCAGTTGATCGGTTTGAGATATCCCTTGCATATCTTGTTCTCAATCACATCAAACTCAATCTCAATGTTTCTTTTCCGCCGCACAGAGAAGATCTCTCCGACTATCAGCCCAAGGTACAGCACAAAAATCATGGGTTGTTTGTACACACAGTATTTCTGCCGCCTGCCATATTTGGAAGGAACATTCGCTGCCATCCTAGCTTTCTTCCGAAGCCTCTTCTCTGAGTCCCACCACAGAAGGCCCCGCCAAATCCGTCTTCTTCCGCACCACTATGCAATGCTCTCCATTGTGCTCCATGGCTTCAAACTTGATACTGTCCCTGGACACATGGCTGTAGACACTCTGCAGGATTCCACAGATCATCTCCAGGCATTCCTCCTCCTTCTTTGTGTACTGAAGTACCAGAAACTTCCCCAGCCCAATGATGCATCCGTTGCATGTGGGACGGAGCGAGAAGTAGTGTGGGAAGAAGGATTCCGATATGTCTCTCGAAACATCTACCAGGCTCATGGGCTTCCTGGGCTTGGACACAAGGAAAAAGTCGTCTGCCATCCTTTCTCCGATCCTCAATCCAATCGCAAACAGCCTTTCCTTGCTTCTGTCTGCCCTGTCTCTGATGACTTTGTTGACAAATGATGTATATATCAGTGCAAAGACATTGTAGTTCACTTGATCCTCATTTCTTTTCGACATTCAGGGTTGGCCACACAGACCCTCAATACCAGATGCAGGGCACCAGCCACACGGCCATGAGAGCCACCGCAGGAAAAAGCCTGGAGTCCATAGAGTTTCTCGACCATCCCGCAGACATCCAGATGCATTGCACAGCCTCCAGCCTTCCAGAGCTGTATGAGGTGGCCATCAAAGGAATGATGAGCTGCTCAGTGAGGATATCGGCGACGGACCGAAGACTCGGGAGGGTTGAGCTGTCAGAGACATCAGACGAAATGAACATGGTGGGCCTTCTGACACACTTCATGGACCTGATGTACGGCGAGGGCCTGGTTGTTACAGAGGCCGCTGTACTTCTGAGGAATGGCCTTCTTGTCTGTGACTATGCCGTGACCAGTGGATCCAGATGTCAAAGCCTCTGTGAAATCAAGGCAGTCACCCTGTGCGGTCTGAGAGTCTTTGAGGAAGATGGCATATTTCATTTGTACTGCATCTTCGATGTTTGATCGATCTGCTACTGCCAGAAGAGGTCCAAAGACAAGTCTTTTATTGCCGATTAAATGGATGCATCGGTCACTTTTTCTCCTGCTGCCCTGTCTCTGTGACCTCTATGAAGTTATAGTTCAGGAGGTCTGTGGGGGGCTTTGGGCCCTTTTCTTCCTTTTCTGGGCTCAGAATCCTCCTGAAGGTTGATTGGAACCGGCCTTTTAGAGACTCCAGATCCTTCGAGATCCGCTCCAGAGCCTTAAGCTCTTCCTTTACCTCCTTGATCTCGACCTGGGTGAAAGAAACTTCCTTCTTCGGTTCCAGAGGCTTGAGAAGGAATGATGCAGAGATGGGCGTTTCAAATGTAAGCTCAGATTGGATTTCTGGCTTTGGGGTGTCTTCGGTTGCCCTAGGGTCCTTGTGCTTTGGAGGCAGCCTCTTCTTCTTGTCGGCTTCACCGTCGATGCCGGTTATCTTCTGTCCCACCTTTGGATTCAGGATCACGCTTTTCTTATCGGAGTCCTCCTCCACAACTATCACGGTTTTCTTCCTCTGGTTAGGATGCTCTATGTCCTGGATATGGGGCACGCCGTGCTTCTTGTCCTTGGAGACTGCAAGCCTGCTATGCTCGTCCTTCACTGCAACCTCCAGGAACTTCTTGAAGATGTTGTCTGTCGACCTTGCGGAAGAGTCCTCTGCCTTGGAGAACGCCTTCGAAGCAAAGACAACGGAGACCATCAGAAGCCTCATTATTTACAGGCTGTCTCCTGAATTTGTAGCCCGATCAAAAACTTGTTTCGGATGGCTGGCATGAGCGATTGATATGCAGGAATCCGGAAGCCCACGACAATGGATTTCATTGCACCGTCCAAGCAGAAGGAGCTGAGGTCTGCACTCGAAAAGGTTAGGGATGCAATGGTGGTGGTCTGTGGGCCTCCGGGATCGTCAAAGACCTACAGCATAGAGAAAACAGCTCATTCTCTGGGCCTGTCTGTAGAATACATCGAGGATATTGGGATGTATAGAAACATGCTTCCGACGCGGAACACAATATGCCTCACCGATCTGGATGGCTACGAGCATTTGTCCAAGCATAGGAAAAGACTGGAGAGGATGAGGAACTTGGTTATTGAAACCAGGACGCTGCTCTCCATCGGAAAGATGCTTCCAAATGTTGTCACCGTGAACTTCGGGAAGGTCTCGAACAGAAAGATCCAGAAGTTCTACGGCCTGAGCGATGCAGAAGCTTTGCAGGTTGACGGAAACCTTCATGCCATTAGGCTTTACAAGTACTCTTCAGGGAATGAGGCAATGTCGATATTCCATCTGCTTGGAAGGCTATTCCATTCAAAGGCCATCGATGTATCCAAGGCCGCCGAAAGGATTGGGATATATGGACGGGATAGATTTATTGGGTATCTGGTCGAGAACTGTGTGTCCTTCATGTCTGTCGAGGATATTTGCAGGCTTACAGAAGGACTCAGCCTCAGCGACCTGGGAGACATGCATCTCGAGTATTTGATCTGGGTTGTTGCAAGTTCGGAGAAGACCGGGCCAAAAGGATTCTTTAGCTTCAGATCGTTCCGAGGAGTTCGTAGCGAGCATGTGTGCAGCGGGATATGCATGAATAGATGATGAATTCCGCCCATGCCACTTGGCAGATCGGAGATAACTCTGTAAACAATCGATCCCTAGCGATGAGCCTTGACAAGACAAAGTCGAAGTCTTACGAAAACAAGATGGAGGAGTGGCTTTCCGTGGTCAGTGTGAAGGTCCCCGATCTCAATGGCCTGGTTCTTGATTACCTGATGCACGAGGGCCTGGGAGATGTTGCAGCCGAGTTTGCTAAGGATGTTGAGATCCCGTTTGCTACGTCCTCGTTTCTGGACCACAGGTCCCAGATAAGAGGAGCAATCGAGGAGGGAAATATCGACATGGCAATATCCAAGATAAACGATCTGAACTCGGAGATAATAGACAGCAACATTGAGCTGTACTACTTCCTCATGGAGCAGAAGGCTTGCGAACAGGCACAGGCGACAAGAGGCGACAGTGAAAACATGGACGGGCAGAAGGTGTTTGTTCTTCTTGAAGAGGTTCTTGAGTTTGTACGCTCGGAGTTGTCCTCCATTGTTGAAGAAAACCCGTCTCTGGGACAGCACTTCGAAGATCTTCTTGAGTTTGTCGTGTTCAACTCCAAAAAGGAGGCAGTGGTTGAAAGAAGGAGAAGGCTGGCAGAGTATGTCAACAGGTGCATACTGGAGAAGTACGAGGTAACGGAGAATGAGCTAAAGAAGATCCTCAACGGAATAGTGAGCGGGGAGAAGTCGCTGACAGAGAAGTACAAGTTCCCAACCTTCAACGAGTCGTTCGCTGCATAGCAAGAGGGAGGATACACAAATAAAAACATTATAATAAAAAGACTAGTCGGAACACAGCAGGCCCACACTCCAGAGGAGCATCTGTCATCAATGAGATAGATATCTCGGCTTCCGTAAGGGCCTGCTGTCGTCACTCGTCATCCTAGCCTCGTGGAATTGCAATTGCTGCTAGTTGGCGTTTTTTGGTCGACTAAACAAATGATTCTGAATAGTATCCTCGACGCAGGGGCATGGGGTGTTTTTCAATTTATGGTTTACTGGAGGTGTTTTTCTACGCGACGTACAGAAAATTTAATCCGCGGCATCTTCGCTGGGCCTTAAAAGTGAAAAGTCGGCTGGAGAAGATGGGTGGAGAACTCAGAAGTGTGCTTCCTCTTGAGAAGATATACGACTTCCTGTCCAGGTCGATTGACGTGGAAATATGGGAAAAGGACATGGGAGCCAAGCACAAGGGGAGGATCGTTGGGTTTGATGAGTACATGAATGTTGTGGTTGATGGCGAGACCGGAAGATACCTGCTGAAGGGAGACTGCATATGCGCAATCTTCGGAAAGGGCACGTGTTAGAACAAAATGTGAACTGGCAATGGTATGGGCCAGATGTTGCTCTGCTTCTCGGGAACGAATAGTGCAAAGAATTACACCACCAGTGAAGAGAAGCACAGGGGTGAGCACAAAAATATTTCATAAGCCTTTGCCGGAGATTTGGGAGCGAGCCCGGACGGAGATGGCTGCAAGGTGGCAAGGCACAACGAAGGATAATAAAAAAGTTTTGGCTCTGAGGGCTAATGTTTGTTTTGCATCTCGTGCTTGCCGTGTGCACGTCTCTGGAAAGGGCTTTGCTGGAGAAGGGAGATGTGGAGCGTGCCATCCATCTTTGCGAGACGAGAGAAGGGCCACTGGATTACTTCTACGGCTATTTTGTCAAGAAGGTGCTTATGGGAAAGGAGAAGGAGGCTCTTCTTGACATAGCCGGCTCTGGCAACCACAAGGATGCTAGGAATATCGTCCTCGGGGTGATGTCGATGGAGTCAGGCAGCACGAACGAAAGAGCAAAGCTTGCTGCAGACCTGCTCTGGAGTGTGGCAGCAAGGGTGTCCAGAAAGTACCTGCGGAATTCCCATGCGTTCCTTGCTGGGGAGCCCTTTAGAAAGCTCGAGAAGAACTTCCTGTCGAAGAGGGGGGTAAGCAACATTGTCACGATGGTCTATTCTGGAGACGATGTATCAGCGAGGCTTTTTCTGTCGCTGCTGGACAACCGCAAGATATACATTGGAGACTACATTGATGTGATAGAGTTCCTTGTGAAGAGCGGGTATGCAAGGGCATTTGGGTACTTAGGGGAGATATACTATCACGGGATTGGGGTGAAGAGGTCTCTCGACCAGGCCATGTACTTTTTCTCCAGAGGAAAGGAGATGCAAGACACGATGGGGGCCTGTGGGGTTGGGAAGATACTGATGTCAGACGAATACAGAGACTACAAGAATGCAAAGTCGGCCCTGGCTCTGGCAAATAGGCTTGGGCAGTCTGGCGAGGCGGAGTATCTGATGTATCTTCTTATGGTCAGGAGGCCCGAATACATGCACAGGTCGAGCTCCCACATGGAGTCTGCTCTTATGTACGGATATCTTCCTGCCATCTGCAGAGACGGGCTGAACTACTACATGAACAGAGAATATATCAATGCCTGCATCAGGTTTCATCCGATTATGGACTATTCGGACATTGTGTACGACCTAAGGAAAAGGGCAGAGGCGAACTTTGTGTCTGGGAGATACAGACAGTGTGCAATGGCGCTGCTCATGTGTGCAGAGCTTGGGTCTGTTTCCTCCATAAGAAATGCCGTGTATGTTCTCCAGAGGCACTCGGTTCTGGAGAGGCAGGAGGAGATACTCTTCAGTCTGTACATGAAGCTTCTCAGAAAGGGAGACCAGGATGTTGTCAACAGGATAGGCGATGCCTACTTCTACGGGGTGGGTGTTGGAAGGTCGCACAGTGATGCATTTGCATTCTACATATCTGCGGCTCTCATGGGAGACCCGGAAGGATGCTACAATGTCAGCTACATGTATGAGCACGGCTATGGTGTGAAGAAAAGCCTGATGCTTGCCTTCAAGTATGTCCTAAAGATCAAGCCCACGGACGATATGTATCTGCTTCTCCTATACACATACATTAGACTTCTTTTCAAGCCTATCATTTGTTTTCTACTGAACAAGTATTCTGTTTCTATCTGCATAGGGGCGCTGGTGGTTCGGAGGATGTACACGGCCGAGAGGAGCATAGGGAGGGAACAAGAAGACCCAAAGAACTGATGGCTTGTAGGATGTTGTTAGCAATAAAGTGTTGGTATTTCTTTTCTTGTTCCAGTGCGGGCAAGATGCACGAAGCTGGGTTACTGAGATCTAAATGGAGGCTCTGCTGTGGTGTTCGTCTGCGCTTTTCTAGCCCAGATGGCATCAGAGTTGGTGGAAGATGGCGGTATACACCTTGGTTGTCGTGGGGAGTGTAGGCTCTAATAGATTCCAAAAGGGAGAATTTACTTCCTATCAAAGCTACGGAGGACCTATCCTTATCATGGTGTCCAGGGGTGAAGACCACCTACTAATACCAGTAAACGTCGAACGGAAGATCCTCATTGGCCTCCACAGGCTCGACCGGCCTGGGTGTGCTCTTACAACGGTCTTCATCTTGGAAGCTGAACTTCTTTTTTATCCTGATGTCTGTTGGGAAGTCGACTCCTCTATAAAGGACAGATGCAGACGGAGGCTCATCGTGCAGAGGATGCGCCTGGAGATATCCCACTATGTGGAAGCTCCTATCTCCGCATGTTGCTGAGTATGTCCTTTTCATCATTGGATTGCTGCTCAGAAGCTGCCTGTACATCAGAAAGACGCCCTGGACTCTCGATGGGGTCCAGGACATGCCGTCAGTCCATCTCCTGATTCTGCTCTCCTCTTCGCAGTATATGAAAACACTTCCATGGCGGATCTGCTTCCGCTCCCTCGACGTGAGCCTGCGCTGGACTCTTGGAATGAGGCCCCGCCTTGCCAAGTCGATCAAGACAAGGCAGTCTGACTCGTTCTCAACTCTGCCATAGAAAGACTCAACGCTGGACATGGAGGTGCTGGGCTGCGCTCAATAAGAGCAGAAGCACGGTTGGGAAACCTTAACCTTATTTGAAGGAATGCGGATGACAAGATTGCTGTGCAGAAAGCTAGGACGCGGCGCCTGTTGGCAAAATGGAGTTGCCAGGAATCGAACCCGGGCCAACTGCGTGCAAAGCAGGTATCATACCACTAGACCACAACCCCTCACCTCGCGCCTTCCATGCCGCCACATTCCCTTGTTAGCACACAAAATAAATTGCCAATTCCGCACGCCCACTACAGATGGCCAGAGCACTTACAACAGATGAGTCCCACATCCACAAAACCCTTGGCGCAAAAGTAGGTCTTGAGGAAGTCGAGGCGGTGGAAAGGATAGCCATAGTCGTCAAAGACACAAGGTACTCCGTCGAAAGCCCTGTGGCCTATAGGATAAAAGGGACAGACTCCATTCTTATATTTGGAGATCTAGGAAGCCCGGTTAACCTTCATCAGCTCAAGAGGATGTATGAGGACAGCATCAGAAGCTCTAAGGACCAGGAAGGCCCTGGCCTATACGATGAGATCCACAGCGATCCGCAGGAGGATGGTGTGAAGGAAGCAGAGGAAATAACCGTCGATCCCAGCGATGAGAGGCTGTCTGAGGAAGACATAAAACTCATTAGCTCACAGGTCAAGGCCTCGAGGAACGACATAATCAAGGCGCTTGTCGAGTCTGAATACGATGTTGTTGATGCAATGATGAAGCTGACCAAGTAAATTATCTTCCTTTATTTTTGGAACTCTATTCTCCAGACCCGGGGATGTACACACAGTAAAACCTTCCATGCAAGGTGCTATAGTAACTTCTCCGAGCGGGATCCAGGGTGGCAATTCTTTCTATAATGCTGGCTCTTTCTGTCTCCTCATCCACATAGTCTAGAAGAGCCAGCAGTGCACCGTGGCACCTGGACTCTGCCTCAAGGACCTCGTGCAGAAATCCGAAGTCTTCCTTTTCTGGGCCCAGGTCCACTTCCTTCCCATTTAGCGCCACCCTGTACTTCCCAAGAGCTTCTACGGACTCCCCGATCATGACGATTTTGGTGGCAAATTCAGAGGACACCATCCTTTCAACCCCTCCTCCTTCAAAAACAAGCTTCCCCCAGAAAGGTTCTTCAAACCTAATCTCCAGATGCTTGCTGTATCTCCGAATGTACATGCCACGCCTCATTCTTCTCCTTTCCCTCCATATGTAGAAATACTCCCAGCACGTTGGGTCCAAAGGATCGGTATAGATGATAGAGAGCGGGTCTTCAGATCCTGAGCAATGGTGCAAATACGAGTAGTTGAACAGGTCTCTTCCGGTCCTGGTTCTGAGAAAAAGCATCCTGTAGTTCCAGCAGTGGAAGTTCCGGGGATCAGAATCGAGCAAAAGCTTTGTAAGAAAGTCCTCTCTGCCAAGGTGCTTCTCCCTCTGCTTTTGGAATCTTTCCATCATGAACTTCCTGTGATGCCAGGGCTGGTAAGACTTGGGATTGCCTCTCAGGGCGTTTTCACAGATCCTGAGCTGGGTCCCGAAATCCGAGGGATTCGACAGAAGGTGCTCCTTGAGTTTGTTCCAGGAGAAGTAGTCGTCGGCAACCATCTGGACAATCGCCATGTGCTTTTCTATAGACTCTGGCAATGACCTCAGCTTCAGTAGCTCCTCCAGTGCAGCCTTGTCCTCGGTGTACTGCCCCTCCTCGACATTATGCACAATCATCTGGGGCTTGCGTTTCTTGCTGTGAGATCTGCCTGTCATTGGATGATGTGAATCCCGAGAAAGTACCCTTTGAAGGATGGAGAGGATTGAGAAGTTTCTTGAGAGAAGGCCTGTGAAGAACCGGCGCAAGGTCAAATCCCAAGGGAAGGAGTTTGTGATCACAAAGGAGGACGTGAAGCTCATAAGAAGCTACAGGAGGAATGCCTGCATGGACCCTGATGTCGATCTATACAGGCCGTTGAATCTCAGCTTTAGCAGAAAGACGATGAATGAAGGAATAGAGATAAGAAAGAGGGTGGCTCCGCCAAGGACTGCCGAAAGATCCCGGAGGAAGAGATGGAGTGCCAGGAAAGAGACTGCCAAGGAGGAAAACAAGAACGAAATTGGTGATGTATGGGAAGGAGAAGGCCTCGACGATCTGAACAGCTATGAGCAGGACATGCTTGTGAAGGTGGAGGAGGAATACTCTGGCCCTGTGGAGCTGCTGAGATACGGGAGGGAGGATCTCGAAAGAAGTATGAGAAGGATGTATCTAAGGCTCTACGAGCCCCGAGACGGAAAGGACTACAGGCTGAAAGATCTGATCAGAGAGCTACCCAAGGCAGAAACATTGAGGCCGTTTCCAGAGGAGATTGGGCTACTCTTTAAGTTTGAAGAGTCCATCCGAGTCGGCATTAGCCAGGACTTCAGGATTGCCGGGGTGGGTGAAGGAAGGAAGATGGGGGTTTATGAGCTCCGAGGTTTTGTGAAGCTTAGGCATGTTCTTTTTGATTCGGAGATTCGGAAGATCATGTTTACAAGGGGTGGGTCGATATGCGTGTTGCTAGCCAGCAATGCCGTGTGTGTTGTGGATGATGTCTTTGGAGAAGAGTATCCAGCCCAGGAGCCTTTCTTCCGGCGGGAATTCCCGATGTGGAGCAGAGAGGATCTGGATCAGGGATCTAGGAGCTGCGTGTGTACTGTGATAAAGGCCGACAAAAAGATGAACGACATGGAAGCTCATCGCGATGGAAGATACATCAGCGTGGTCTGCGGGAAGAGGATTGTGGTTTACGATCTTAAGAAAAGAAGTGTCTTGGAGGCCTTGAGACTTAAAGGAACAACGCCTCTGAGAGCAAAGTTCCAGGGGTCTTCACACACGATGGTCATCTCCACAGCAAACTCTCTAATTATCTATGACTTTTCCTCCAGAAGGGTGGTGAAAGAGGCCAAGGAGTTTTCGTTCATCCTCGACTTCTTTAGCATCTCGGACGACAAGATTGTACTGCTCAATAACCTGAACAAGATAATAGTGTATGATTGCTCAAGAAACGTTGTGCAGAGAACAATGCTTCAGGAGGACGTAGGGACAGAGGTGGTTCAGCATGGGAGACTCAACCTTATGTGTGTTGCATATCCCACGGAAATGGTTATCTTCTACAACAATGTAGACACTGACCTAGTTGTCCCTGTCAAGAGAATTCCCGGGAGATACAGAAACATCCTGTTCCACCCGCAGCTTCCCTGGCTATATGCAGCAAACGGGAGTGAGCTGCGTGTGTTTACATGAGAGCTGGGGATGGCGGGACGATTCCATTAGAGTGTTGAGGCTTGTTTTGCCTGGATTATAAGCAAATTTTTTTAACCCACGAAGTTAGACATGCAGATCTTTGTGAAGACGCTGACGGGAAAGACCATAACGCTGGAGGTTGAGCCTGGAGATACTATTGACAATGTCAAGGCCAAGATCCAGGACAAGGAGGGGATTCCGCCAGACCAGCAGAGGCTGATTTTTGCAGGAAAGCAGCTTGAGGATGGGAGAACCCTGTCTGACTACAATATACAGAAGGAGTCTACTCTCCATCTGGTGCTTCGGCTTCGCGGAGGAGGTGCAAAGAAGAAGAAGAAGGACTTCTCGACGCCGAAGAAGGTCAAGGAGCCTCGGAAGAAGAGAGGGCTGTCGTGGCTGGACAACTTTACTGTCACGGATGACAAGGTCAAGATGAATGGCGTCTCATGTGAAGTATGTGGGACAGAAGTCTTCTGCGGAAAGATCCAGTCTGGATTCAAGTGTGGGAGATGTTACAGGGTTTATGACAAGGACATTGCTAGCCATTAAAACGAGTCTTTAGTTCTATCTGTTGTTTTCTGATTGGGCGCAGATCTTTTGCCTAGGTTTTGGAAGGAGAAACGGAAATCTTCTGAAAAGCCGTGCCCTGGTGAATGGCTCGGATCAAGATAAGCGGGGTTCCTATTGAAATGCCTTTTGAGCCGTATCCTGCGCAGATAGTCACGATGACAAAGCTTATATCCTGCCTGATGACGAGAACGAGCGGGCTGGTTGAAAGCCCGACGGGGACGGGCAAGAGCCTGTCGATAATATGTGCGGTGCTTGGATACAACGAGCACTTGAAGAGAAGTATTAGGGGTATCGGGGCCAAGCGGAGAGAAGGGGGAGGGCCCAAGGGAGAAGAAGCGAGGGAGGAGAAGCTGAAGATAATTATATGCTCGCGCACTCACAAGCAGCTTGACCAGCTAGTTGACCAGCTTCGGAAGACGCAATACAGACCGAGGATTTCGATACTGGCAAGCAGAGCCCAGTACTGCATATCCCCGAAGCTTAGCGATGTTGCAGACAAGAACACGGGATGCAGCGAGTTGGTGAAGAGCGGGAGCTGTGCCTACTTTACTGGAAAGGACAGGCTTGCGAAGAAGGTGGGAGACAAGATCTTTGACATCGAGGAGCTGAAGGGCGAGGGCCGGAGATGTGTTGGATGCCCCTACTATGCCTCCCGGATTCTGAACGAAGATGCAGAAGTTATATTTGCGCCCTACAACTACCTCATTGACTCCAGAATAAGAGAGAGCACGGGGATCAGTCTCGAAAATAGCGTGGTGATTGTTGACGAGGCACACAACATAGAGGACGTATGCAGGTCGTCTGGGTCGATTGAGCTCAGCTCCCGGATAATGGAGATAATCCAGAACGAGATACTTGGAGCTGTGAAGAGGAGCGGGGCGCTTGGAGAGATCAGGATGGACTTTGTCAATCTGATGGACTTCTTCAGGAAGCTCCGGGAGGGGGCAGAGAGCACGGACGAGTTTGACAGAGTCACGGCCGGAGGGAAGCTTCGGATAAGAAAGGGCCGGGAGATAAAGGAGGAGCTTGAGAGAATGGGGATAGGCAAAGAGTTTGTTCTGAAGATCAAGAACTCGATTTATGCGATCCAAAAGAGCGAGGATGCAAAGGATCTGCTGAATGTAAGCACATTCCACGTGCTGGAAGGCCTTGATTCTGTTCTGTCTGCAATCCACTTCAGCGATTGCGACGCATATTCGTTTGTGTTCCACAAGATGAATGACGAGAATGTGAAGAACTCCAGGTCATGCAGGTTTTCCTACAACTTCTGGCTTCTTGACGGTGGATATACATTCAGGTCGTTTGTCGGGAAGGTCCGATCCGTTGTGCTTCTATCTGGGACGCTGACGCCGTTTTCGTCGTTTTCGTCTGAGCTGGGGCATGAGTTTGCACACACAATTGTCGCACCTCACCTGATTACACAGAAGCAGGTGTTTGTTTCGTGTGTTCGGAAGGGGCATCTGCTGAAGGAGCTGATTGGGACATACGGGGTTTCCGACACTCCTCAGTATCTGGACCAGCTTTGCCGGGTGATAGTGGATGTGTCGTGCAAAATCAAGGACCACGGAGGAACACTAGTGTTTGTTCCAAGCTACAGCTTTCTGGAGAATCTGCAGAAGAGAATGGGCGGGGTGAGCTCTGGGTTGCTGGTTGAGCCGAAAAGCGGGGCAGGAAATGAATTTGAGAAGGTGATGAGAAGATATAAGAACAGGATAGCGACGAAGCAGAGCGCTGTATTTATGTGTGTCTACAGGGGAAAGGCAAGTGAAGGAATAGACTTCAAGGATTCCTTTGCAAGGGCGGTTATTGCAGTTGGGATTCCGTATCCAAGCCTGCACGATCCACAGGTGGAGCTTAAGAAGGAGTTTAACGACAAGTACAAGAGCTTCAACGGGCGACTCTGGTACGAGGCACAGGCGTTCCGTGCGGTGAACCAAGCACTTGGGAGGGCAATTAGGCACAAGGACGACTGGGGGATAGTGATGCTCCTTGACAGCAGGTACTCTGAGAAGAGGGTGCAGAGCCAGTTGTCGAAGTGGGTTGCGGAGAACATCAAGACCTATGACTCATACGATGGTTGTGTTTCCGAGCTCGTGAGGTTTCTGTCCTTGATTAAATAGACGTGGTTTACTATGCAGCTTAGCTTGGAATCCTCTTGGAGGCGGGACTGTTTTTCTAGATTTTTCCTGTTGTTTCTGGGAAGACGAAAATATTTAACCGAAGATTCCCTAGCGATTAATGTCATCGAACCAGGAGCCATTGGTAGAAGGCAAGATCAAGGACAAGCATTCTGAGACACACGGATTTGAGGTTGATGTGAACCAGATGATGGACACGATGATCAAGAGCGTGTACTCGTCCAAGGAGCTGTTTCTCAGGGAGCTGGTGTCGAACTCAAGTGACGCCTGCGACAAGCTCAAGGCGCTCTATTTCCAGCTCCGAGAGAAGGGATGTGTGCTTGATCCCGTCACATCCCTGGGGATTGAGATTATTCCGAACAAGGATAACAGGACGCTGACGATCAAGGATAACGGGATTGGGATGACGAAGCCCGACCTGATGAACTTCATTGGAACTATTGCAAGTAGTGGAACCAAGAAGTTCAGAGAGGAGATGAAAGAGAAAGGGAACTCTGCTGATGCCTCCAACCTGATTGGGCAGTTTGGTCTCGGGTTCTACTCCTCGTACCTTGTGGCCGAGAGGGTTGACCTGATAACCAAGCACCCCTCTGACGAGGCGCTTGTGTGGACGTCCACTGGAAGGGACGTGTACACAATAGAGGAGTATGATGGAGAGCCGTTTGCACATGGGACGTCACTGGTGCTGTACATCAAGGAAGGAGAGGAGGAGTTCCTCGATCCAAAGAGGATCAGTGAGATAGTGAAGAAATACTCTCTGTTTGTGTTCTATCCTATTTACACGTATGTAGAGAAGGAGATTGAGGAGCCGGAGGAAAAGAAGGATGAAGAGAAGGAAGATGAAAAGGTCGAGGAGGAGACGGCCGAGCCGAGGGTTGAGGAGGTACGGGAGAAGAGACTGAAGAAGGTTACCGAGCGGGAGCAGATCAATGTTGAGAAGCCGTTGTGGAAGAGAAACATAAAGGAGGTTCCTGAGGAAGAGCTGAAGAGCTTCTACAAGACGGTTTCCGGAGACTGGGACGATTTCCTCGCGGTTGACTTCTGGCATATTGAGGGGCTTCTGTCGATTGAGCTTCTGATGTTTATTCCGAAGAGGGCAAGATTCGACATGTTCAATAAGAACAAGAAGAACAACAACATCAAGCTGTACTGCAAGAATGTGTTTGTGACTGATGACTTTGGAGATGCTATTCCGGAGTGGATGTCGTTTGTCAGCGGGGTGGTTGCCTCTGATGACATTCCCATGAACATCAGCAGGGAGATGATCCAGGGGACAAATGTGATGAAGCTTGTTAAGAAGACTCTCCCACAGAAGATCTTTGAAATGATAGGGAAGCTTGCTCTTGATGCCGAGAAGTACAAGACATTCTATAAGGAGTTTGGAAATTGTCTGAAGATGGCGATTGGAGAGGCAAGCGAGGGGCAGCAGGACGGATACGCCAAGTGCCTGAGGTACTTCACCACGAAGAGTGGGGAAGAGGCCATATCACTGGACACGTACGTGGAGAGGATGGCGCCAAACCAGAAGCAGATCTATGTGATAACTGGGCTCAGCAAGGAGCAGGTCAAGTCGAATCCGGCCCTGGATGCATTCCAGAAGTACGAGGTGATATACATGCATGAGGTGATGGACGAGGTCATGCTCCGAGGGCTCAAGAAGTACAAGGGGCATACTATCCAGAGGATAACAAGCGAGGGCGTTGAGCTTCCCGAGGACGAGGCAAGCAACGAAGAGGTTGTCAAGTCGTTTGAGGAGTTCTGCAAGAAGGTGAAGGACATTCTTTCCAGCAAGGTTGAGAAGGTTACTGTGAACCCAAGGCTTGTGAGCGTTCCTGCGGTCATCTCCACCACCAAGTACTCTCTGTCTGGAACCATGGAGAACATAATGAAATCCCAGCCTGTTACCGAGGCAAACCCGTTTGCAGCCATGACAGCGGTCAGCAAGAAGATCTTTGAGATGAATCCAAACCACCAGCTTGTCAAGAATCTCAAGGCGCTCTTCGACAGTAACGAGATCGAGAAGATGAATAGGATCTTGGAGGTGTTTTTCGAGACGGTTCTTATTCACAATGGGTTTGTACTGTCTGACCCCAAGGGATTCTGCGCCAACGTCTTCGACTTCCTCTGCTCCGAGGAGGTGAGGTGCGAAGAGCCCGTTGAGGAGGTCCAGTGATCTATTAAATAATTCCCTTCAACTAGCCGTTTGGTTTGGAGCCGTTAATATCGCCCAAAAAATTGCCCAGCAATGGAGGCGAAATTATGTCCGGATGCCCAGAAAGTTCTGAATGCGATAAGACATGCCGTTGCCTCAGAGAGGGTTGAAGACACGCCAGAGAACATTGCTAGTGCAGCGGTCGGCACATTTTTGGAGATGAGCAGGAGAAGGGACTACTCGCGGATGCAGGAGCTTCTCGAGATAATCATTGCCCACAAAGACTACATTGCTGAAAACAGCAGCGCGGAGCTTATTAGGAGAATCCTTTTGGACTTTAAGGACAAGAAGATCCATCTCCAGGGGCTCCAGATAATCAAGCACTTTATAAAGAGTAAGAGATACAGCATGGCCCACTTCCGGATCCTTGTTGAGGATTGCTTTGGGATGAAAGGGCTCAAGACAAGGTCCATAGAGCTTGCAAAGCAGTATCTCAAGATGGACGAGTTCAGAGAGGAACTTCTTAGCCATATATCTAGGCTCCAGGGTACCGAGCTGATAAGGCACATCAACTGTTTCTTTGATGCCATTGTGGATAAGGCCGATGCAGTGTCGAAGCTTGATGAATTTGCGAATCCAGAACTGTTCAAGGACACTGGGTGCAGCGATGTCAGAGCACTATATTCCGAATGCTGCGACCTGCTCTACAACTACACCTCAATGGAGATGAAGGCCGAAGCCCCCTCTGAAAAGACCTTCGAGTACATAATGGAGAAGCTTCTGGTGTTCTTTGAGATTCCTCTTCCCAGAGGAGGAAAGCTTCTGAAAACATTTTCACTGCTTGCCGAAAAGGACTTGGGGGCATTCATAGGAAGTGGGATGCGCCTGATGCAATTGAGTGCCAGCCTCAAGAAGGAGATTGTGAGAGAGCTGTGTGAGCTGAATCTGAAGAATGAGCAGATATATGAGTTTATCAGATCTGTGAGGCATATTCTCATCCCTGAATTCATAGACCTGATAAGACATATGGCAAGAAAGTTTGTGGAGGGAGACGACAGATATCGATTTGCCCTCGGCACGGTGGTTGGAATTATGGGGATGGAGGATCTGTTTCTGCTGCTGGACGGCATATCAAAGGAAGTTAGAGTATGGGCGCCCGTTATTCGGTGTTCTTCTAATGGAGACATATCGCTCTTCATAAGGCTGTACCGTGACATAGAAGAAAGAAAAGGTGCTGCATCAATTGACAAAACAATCCTCCTGAACTGTCTCCCCGCATTCTGTAACTACGGATCGGATCACAACAATTCGATTGAAATGCTTCTTCAAATCATGAAGGCCAACATGAGCAACCCCAACGTCTTCAACTCCATATGCACAGGATTGAGAAAGCTGATACACTCACATGAAAGTAACATCAAGAGCCAGCTGGTTCTTAGAAACCCCATTCCGAATGGTGAGTCTCAGAGGATCCTGGGCTCGATCCAGGAGTCTGCGATTGCCCTGGACGTCCTCTCAATGGCCATCACCAGATGCTCCGACGAGCTGGACCAAACTCTCTTCAAGCTGCTAGAGACAAACGACCTTGGACTCTCCAATCGGGTGTTCCAATACATTCTTCTTTATCCCCAGGTTGAGTCTATTGCCATTGGAAGCTGGAACCTGTCAGGGATTTCAGATGCACTGAAGATTGCAAGGTATTTTGTCCCGAGGATGGACTGCGACTTTGAGATCTACAGCAAGCTCATGGAGCTATCGCTTTCCGAGGACGGCAAGATTCAAAAGAGAGCATACCAACTCCTGTGGCACATGAAGCAGCACCAGAAGATTGATCTGTGCATCTGTGATGCCTTGTTCTCCCATGAGATGGATGAGAAGACAAAGGACTGCTCACAAAAATGGAGAGCAGCTCTGATCTACTCCGTATACACCATCGGATGCAGATGCTTTCCTGGCAGAAAGAAGGAGTATCTTAACAGGATGCTTCCTGTCCTTGTTGTGGGACTGAAGGCAGGAAATGCAAAGACCCGGAGGGTTTGTCTGGAGAGCTTGGAGGAGCTTGTCTCTGGCTTTTGTGCCGAGGAGTTTGACCTCTATTGCAGGCTAATGATTGCCGGAATGGCATCCGAAAGCATGGTTCTCAGGTGCGGGATATTGGAAGCCGTTGTATCGCTGATGGAAAACCACAGGGAGAGACTATCGCAAGAATTCATCCAGTCGGCATACGATGGATGTCTTTCCGCCGGGAGGTTGGGGAGGGAGGCAGTTCCCCATGTACTCAGGCTCTTGAACATCTTTTCCGGTACCCATCTAGTAAATCTCGAAGGATGTCTTGGAGTCCTAGAGTTGTACACAGATGAGTTCAGGAGAAGACATGCGGAAGACATCAAATCCGTCGTATCAAAACTCATCCGCAGGGATGTGGAGATCCCAAAAAAACTCAAGGCGCTCCTAAAGGAAAGGAAGAGAAGAGGCCACCAGCCAATCTTGCAGATAACGAAGAAGAACGACGTGATGATCACGCAGAAGAAGAAGAAGCAGAGCACCCCGTTTACAGGACACAGAAGGACAGTCAGGCCAAACAAAAAACACAAAAAATAAAGGCCGACTATTCTCTTCTTGTTTTTTCAGAAAAGTTCTATCTGTTTTTTTATTTGTTTCCTCACAGCACAGCTGGCTATGCATAGGACCGTATAAAATCAAGTTCCTCGTCGAAGCTGTCGTCATAGCCCACATTTGAAGCCTCTACTCCAATGCTTTCGCAGAAGTTGGAGAAAAGAATTCTGAGATCGAGGGATTCTTCCTCGCTTATGTAGGCTCTAATTGCGGGGACATATTGTCTTTGGACGTCTACAGGCATTTTCTGGAGAAGCATCATGACCACCTTGCACTTGAAAACATTGTCTGCTTCAAGCTGGAATGCACTGTCGATAATATGGGTCCAGGAATCCCTGCTCTCAAACTGCAACAGGCTTGAATACAACCTGACAAGAGCAACACATCTGTACTTCGAGTGTCTGTGCATAATCTCAATGGTAGGAACTATCATTTTCATCATATGCTCACTTACTCCGGCAAGGTGCACAAGAGAAGCCACAAAGTCAGTGTCCTCGAAAACCCAGGGATGCAGGAACATCGATATAAGCGTGGCCTTGCTTCTGATAAGACAGCTCCACAGAAAGGAATTTCTGTCGAAGGTCCCCTTCCTAAAGAAGTATCTGAAGAATCCTCTATAGTCAGCACAAAGTGCTACCTGGGAGGGTGAGAAGAGGCTCGAGAGGCAGTTGCTTATATAGATGGAATCCATCCGAGAAGATCTGCAGTTCCTAATCCTTTCTATGGACCCCCGGATCCTGTGGCTGGTTGCTTCGTTGGAAAGAAAATACCGCCCTACCCCGTTCAGGCAAACACAGTATGCCTCGATGTTCTTGGTTTTGAAGAAGTGGTCCAGAAGTGCAAAGATCTCGTCCGGGGAAACCTCCCGAAACTTGCACATCTCGGATATAAGTAGACAGTTCGACAACACATCGTTGTGGCTGGTATTTCTCGCCTGGTATATCTCCTTGAAAAGGGCTGTAACAACTTTCTTTGCAACAGCTCCCATGTTCTTTAGTATCCTTGCTATGCTTGTTATAAGGTTGGGATTGAGCTTCAGCTGCATAAGAATAGAAACGATCTCTCTCTGGCCATTCGCATTTCTTATGGACTTCGACAGCGCATCCAGCTTTTCTGCGTCTCCAGAATGTCTAATGATATAACTCCTGATTTCCCTCACGTCCAGGCCTCCGTCATAGCACTCCAGCGACCCAGTGCGTCCAGTGTAGTAGCGAAACTCCTCATCCTCCACACCGATGATCTTGTTGAAGCCACCTCCTCTGTCACGCACTTCTATTCCAAGGGACCTGCCTGCTACTGCAAGTCTGTCACTGCTATCGTCAATGGCTAGAGAGCCTATCTTTCTGGACTGATTGCCGATCTCGACCCGGCTCGCCTCATCCTTGTGGTTCTCCGCCAAGTATGCAAGAAAAAGAATTCTGGGCCTCTCATCTATCTTGTTGCATAGATCCCGGATCAAGCCTCCCTTCCCCTCGTCTCTTCCCGCCGTCCTCTGAATTAGAATCTGCATGTCGAAAAAGTAGGCGGGAAGCCAATACTTCTCTATGTCATGTATCCCGCGCCGTATGGCCTTTCCAAGCTCAGACATCAGCTGCTTTACAAAGTCATTGCACACTACAAGCGCGGATGTGACGCGCACAACGTTTTTGATATCATCTCCGGACTGCACCCGTCCTAAAAGCAAGGACGAGACCATCTCCGAGGTGAATTTGCTCATGTCCTCCGAGGCAAGATCACTTTTGATAGACTCCACCTCCTCTGGACCTATATTCTTCAACCTCTTTATTATCGAAAGCTTCTTCCTGAGCGGAGAGTTTCTTTTCTTTGCAACGCGGAAGATGCCTAAGGTCCTCAGCTCATCTTCCCAGTTCATGCAGGGTAATGTCTCCTCCAAAGGATTTTATTGCGGCCAAGAAGGCCCAAAGCCCTTGGATATGAATCGAGACTACTTGAAGAATCTTTATCTCCAACGACTGGAGTCGGAGCGATACTCTGACGTGTTCAGAGAAAGCATGTCCTCCCTCGTATCCACAGAGATAATAAATGCTGTCATATCTCTTGCGGTTCAAGACGATGACGAGACTATGCTTGTGGACCTCCTGGAGCTATTTCTTCAGAACTTGGAGAGCAACGTTGTATTTCATGAAAAGCTCACTAAGTCGAGCTTCCACCTTCTCCTGTTTAAGCGGCCGCTGGGGATCCAGAGCTACACAAAGCTGAAGTCTATCTACGATAGAGTTGGATCGAGAAGAGTTGTCCCCGGATTTGAGCACACCGAGTTTCTTAGCAAGAACTTCTATAACTACTGTCTGTACAAACATGCATACAAGGACTACCAGTTTGACCTTGAGCTAGATGCAGGAAGCCTGGGACCTGTAGAAACTAATCTGTTCAAGGACCTTCTCAAGGCAGTGTGCATTGAGAATAGAGAGAACGAGCATCTTGCCAACTACATAAAGACCCTTCCCATGGACGTGTCTGTGTTCCTTGCAATAGTGATGCCGGATTTCAGAATAGATGCATCCAGGCTTGGGCCTGAGGATGTGTTTCTTGTGTGTCCTTCACAGGTTAGAGGATACGACCCAAAGCAGTTTACAAAGGCATTTCTGTGCAGCTTGAATTCCGAGGGAGGGCTTTGTAGGGTCTGTGGCAGAAGAGTTCTGGGCTGTGGTTTTGAGGAAATCGACCGTGAGGAGTACCTAGATAGTGTGTCAGGGAATATCGAGGAGATGTGCTTTGGAGTAAGCCACTGGGAGAAGATAAGAACACCCCGGATGCTCACAACGATCCTCAGATCCCTGTTCAAGCGACCTGGATGCCTTGAATGCTACAAGTGCTTGAGGTACTTTCCGATAGAGGAGCAGGGTGAGATGGAGGATATAGTTCTGAGATTCCTGAGATATGCAGCCAGCATACTGAGCATCGGGAACATCCAGGTGTCCCTCAGAATGTTTCCGTTTATAAGACACACGCCAAGAGTAGTCTTTTCTTATTTCGTCATTCTGTTTGAAGGTTTTCTAAAGTACTCTGGAAATCTGTTTTTAAAGAACGTGATAAGGAATGTGTCGACGAGAAACAAGGCCAAGTTTATGGGAGTAAGAGCGATGATATTCGAGTATTACCTGAAGGGAAGCATAGAGTCTGCATCTAGCACGGAAGAAAATACAAAGAATGAAGGCGGGAGTGGGGCGGTGGAGAACCCCGGAAGAAAGAGGGCTGACGATCTTGGAGACCTATTTGCTCCACTATCCGAGTTCTTTGATGAGGAGCGCAAGGCATTTGTCAGAAACAACATGTTCTACATATATCCCATCATGTACTCATTGTCGTTTCCTTACTACACTCCAGACCTTGCATTCACCCAGGCCAATAACCACTTTCTGATTATATCGCTTTTCCTCCGTGGAGAGGAAAGCAGAATAGACGAGATTGGGTATGGGAAGGACGAGCTGTATCGAATGGGTGTCGACGTGATGATTCCTCTGCTGTGCAACGGATACTTTAAATACGACGTGTTGTCAAGGTTCTTTGGAAATGTCCAGGAATACATAAGGGCCCATCTGCCAAAGTTCCTGTTTGCGTTGAAGAAAGTATATGTCGAAAGACCTTTTGAGTTTCGGGTATGCGTATTTAAGATTCTGAAGTGCATTATAGAGGCTATTTCGGGCAATGTAAGGATGCTGTTCAACTACCTGTTTCCGTTTGTCGAGTTTTTCATGAGAAGTCACGAGGAATCATGCGGAACGGACTGCAAGATGATATTCATCGAATACTACTCATCGTTTTTTAAGAACGACTGTCTTGTCCGAAACATGTCAAGGATATTTCCTTACCTGGACGCCGAGAAGATAGCTCGGTGGAGCAATGTGAAGAGTGAGGACGACTATCTTGACATAGTCATTGGTCTTTTGGATACCAGAGGGCATTTTTCACAGGAAATGGCGGCCAAGAAGGCGGTCGAACTTCTTGCAAGAGTATTTGGAGATCCGGGGAAGGGCAAGGGATTTGATGAGGAGAGCTTTGTGGAAAATGTCCTTAGGCGATTTTTTAAGAGTCGCGAGTTTAGGATGAAGATCGGAAATGTCTATGGAAAGCTTAAGGAGCTTGGAAACGATGCTGCATTCCTTATTGGATGTATATCCCAAGAGTTTTTGGATGCAAACCCGCTTCCATCTGTTTGCAGTGTTTTGATTGAGGAGTGCACCCCGGAGGCGATTGCCAGAGTGATGGTTGAGAAATATCTGTTTGAGATGGATCCCGGAAAGCAGGATCTTCACTTTTTCATAATACAGGAGACACTAAGGTTTATTAAGGGGCCTCTGAGTGACAGGATGGAAGAGGTTGTTGAGCAGTTTAGAAGCACACAGTACTTCTATGAGTATGTTCCTGTGCATCCGGTGGAAGGGGTATATGAAAAAACCTATACCTTTAAAAGGTTTCTTGGGAGGCTCTATCGATACTCCCTCAACGAAATTGCAAAAAGTGAGATGCAAGAGTACTTTAGCCTTCTCAAGTATGGAAACCTGCTTGACACTCTGTTTCTGGAGTTTCACTGTTTGTGCCTGTGCAGGCTGCTTTTGGAGGCGGGAGACCACAAGGTCTTGGGCATGGTTCGAGAAATAGCCAACAACCTGCAGGAAGGGGTGGACAAGAGGATTGCAAGGTTTGTGCTGAAGCTTCATGGCTTTACCTCGGGGAAGCACATAGAGGACCAACAGATTCTCAGGATATCGTTTTTTCTCAAAGACCACCATAATGCAATCCAGACTCTGGAGAAGATGATAAGGAAGGAGAGAAAAAGCGAGCTTTTTGATCTTCTGCAGTACTGTTACTATTCCATCAAGGACTACGACAAAGTGCTGGGGATAAACTCTGTGTTTGCACGTCCCAGCCTAATAAACCTGTTTTTCAGGTTCTGTGTGGATAAGAACTTTGCAGCGGCAAGGAGATGCTTAGAGCCAAAGCCTGGGCACGATGGAGTGAAGGAGGAGAGCGGAGAAGATCATAAAGGCCAGGCACCCCGAGAGCTGGACGTGAAGATTTTGATGGAGGAGATTATAGATGAGTGCCAGGACGATGAGGTTACAAAGTTCATGAATGACTGCAAGAAGATAGAAGGAGACTTTTCTGAATGGAAGAGGCTGGAAAGCAGAAACGAGGTTTTCAAGCACTTTATAAAGGACTGCGAGCTTGTGTCCAAGAGCAAGAACCTACTGAAGACGCTTGACTTGATAGCAGGAAGAAGAGAACTGGCTGGAGACAACAGGATGCTTTTGGAGTGTCATGAAAGTCTTGTGGCGAGCATCAGATCGATGATGGATGCAAGAGATGACATGTCGTGTGATGAAATGTTTGAGTCTTTGCTCACTGCAGAGAAACAGGATACGATTGGGAATTCAAGCCAGGGGCTGCACAGTAGGGAGTACTTCGACGACTTTGCATCTGTGGATATGGTTCGGGCGGAAAGGCGCTCCGAAAGGATAGGATATATGGACAGAAGCAAGTCTGGAAGCACGAGCGGTTATTCTTCGCTGGAAGAGTTCGAGAGGGATCTGAAGCTTGCAATTATAAGAAACTATAGGGGAGACGATGACGTGGGGAGGTGCATCCAAGAGATTGGGGGGATGCTACTCAAAAGAGAATGGTGCGTACTATATGAGTTGGCAGAGCTGAATGTTCTGCAGGGGAAGATAGGGGATGCAAAGACGTCTCTCAAAAAGGTTTTAGAGATATTTCCAAAGACATCGATGCTCTACAAAAAGGCCTTGATAAGATACTCTGAGCTTCTGGATACAAAGACAGCATATACCTCTGCACTATCCATTTTGAAGGACTCTGGAAAGTTGTTCCTTCTTGGGGCTAAGAAGTTCGAGAGCACGGAGCCTGTCAAGGCAATGGAGATGTACATAAACAGCGTCATACATGATAACCAGTGCTCCGACGAGGCGGTTCCGAGGATATTCCATCTGTTTTCTGAGATGATGCCCCCAGGAGACATCAATGCAGGTGCAGTCCTGCTCAAGAAGTTCCTTGAGTCCAGTATCTCTCTGCTTCCTCCGTATTACAACCAAATTCTTTCGAGACTGAGCCATCCCAACCAAGACGTGGCGAATGTGGTGTCCAGGATAGTCTTCGAGCTCATGGAGAACTACCCAAGCAAAACATTTTGGAGGTCCCTGATCATGATGAACTCCCAGGTTCCAAGTACAAGAAAGCGCATGGAGGGCATTGTTTCTGGGCTTACACTCGACAACAAGGTGGCTCTGTCCAATGTCAAAAGGATATCCGAGGAGCTGACGTGCATATCGAGATCAAAGAAGAACGAGCTGACTATGGAAGAGGATTTTCCTGCATTTGCTAAGATGTTTCCTGCAGGCGTCACTGTTCCAAACACCAAGGTGCTGATCAGCGGGGTTCGCAACGAGGTGAAGGTTTTCAACTCTCTCCAGCGCCCCAAGAGAATATGCTTTGTAGGAAGCGATGGAAAGAACTACTACTGGCTTTGCAAGAACCAGGACGACCTGAGGAAGGACAGCCGGTTTATGGATCTGAACCTCATAATCAACAGCATACTCAAGAAGCAGAGCAGCAGAAAATACATCAGGACCTATGCTGTGATACCATTCAGTCATGAGAGCGGCATTATAGAATGGATTGGTGGGCTGAGCTCGCTCAAGGCCATATGCGACACCTATTATGCAAGAGACGGAATATCGATATCGGAAACGGCATGCAGGTTTGTGCACAACAAGAAGATAGGAATGCGGGAGTGGCACAGGGTCGCCTCGAAGTTTCATCCAAAGTTCCACCTCTGGTTTCACGACAGCTTTCCCCATCCATTCAGTTGGTTAGTTGCTAGAAACAACTACACCCAGACATATGCGATAATGAACATTGTGGGGTGGTTCATGGGGCTAGGCGATAGACATGCAGAGAATATCCTTTTTGATTCAAATACCGGCGACACCGTTCATGTCGATCTGAACTGCATCTTTGGAAAGGGAAAAGAGCTTCAGGTTCCAGAAAGAGTCCCGTACAGACTCACACAGAATATCGTGGATGCATTTGGGGTGCTTGGGCTGGAGGGCTCATACAACACCTCCCTCTGCACAACGCTCGACCTGTTTCTCAAGAATAAGAACATCCTGGTCTCAAACCTCCTATCCTTTGTCTATGATCCTCTGTTTGAGTGGAGAAGAAAGTCTGCAACCACCCCAAAGAAGATCATCGAGGACCTATGGCACAAGATGGACGATTTAGATGCCTGCAGTAAGTGTGACGTATTGAACGAAGAGGCAACGAACGACGAAAACCTATGCATGATGTATATTGGATGGCTTCCATTCATCTGAACCTGCAAGCCCCAGGGAGGTGGCTCTGACAGCAGGCCAGGCAGCTTACAATAAACAACATACTAAGTAGCCTCAAGCTTATTTACTTCTCAAAAAGATCCCGAAGGTCTTCAAGAAACTCCTTGTGGATGAGCCTCCCATTAGAATCAAACAGGTCGAACACAGACTTTGTGTACTTGTACGGAATAAGCTTGTTTTTGTTGTAGACCATTATCACATACGTCGGATCTGGAGCGCTGATACTCGTGGAGACGACTCTGTTCTTGAATATCATTGAGAAGCCGGCGTATCGAAAGTAGACCTCTGCAAGAATGTTGATAATGAAGTAAAGTAGAGTCAGTACCGTAATGGTTTGCTTGTGCTCTTCAAACTCTGATGTTATGGAAAAGTATGCGACTATCGAAGCAATAGCTGTCGACACCAACCCAACTGTTATTTTGATGTCTGTAGATGCCTTTGACGATCCTGAGCCCTCAGCAGTTTCCATGAAGTCGCGAATGACGTCGTCGAGGATGATCTTCAGCTCGCTCAGGTTGTATATGTCTCCCCTCAGTGGGTTTTTGTTGTACTTGGCCCTCAAATTGTCCATGCAGGGTAAATATTTTACAGAGGTGTTAACTATGGAGAGGGACACCCCAGATGGATTCTGATGCACAATCGTCTGCATTTTCGTTCTACGATGCCAGCCAGGACATCCAGCTGAATCTCACGCCTTCTCAGGGGGATCTCAGCTCGACATTTACGCCGATAGTGGAAACAGAAAGAGTCAAGGTGATATGGGGGACCACGATAAATATCCAGGAAACGGCAGAACGGTTCAAGGAATTTGTCAGGAGAAACAGGGATTACCACACCATCCTTGAACAAATGGATCTTACCCAGGAGTTTGTATTCGATCTCCATTGTGACGACCTTGACGCCGATCTCAAGAGCCAGCTTGCAATGTATCCGCAGGAGGTGCTTCCGATCTTCCAGGGCTCCTTGCAAGAAATATACATGGAAAACTTCCCAAGCTTTGGCGGGCTGATCAGAATCAGGCCGTTTGGAATAGGAAGGCCCCTATCGATAAGAAACATAGATCCAAACGACATCGACAAAATTGTGCAAATAAGCGGGATGGTGATCAGATCCTCTTCTGTGATTCCAGAAATTGTAAGGGCCTTCTTCCGATGCTCTAGGTGTGGGCATGAATGCCTTGTGGAGAGTGTGAGGAACGTGATCGATGAGCCCAACAAGTGTGAGTGCGGAGGGAAGTATACACAACAGTTGGTCCACAATGCAAGCGAGTTTGAGGACAAGCAGGTGGTGAGGATTCAGGAGCTGCCCGAGGGGATTCCCAATGGAACAACACCGATGGCGATGACAATAGTGTGCAGGAACGAGTTCGTTGACGGCCTTGTTCCCGGAGACAGGGTTAAGCTGACGGGGGTTTTGAAGGCAACGCCTGTGCGGCTCAATCCTGTTATGAGGAAGATTAAGAGCACGTTTAGGATTTATCTTGACCTCCTCAGCTACCAGGTAATAAACAGAAAGATCGAGAGTAGCGATCCGATTGACAAGATTGACGAGCTGAGGAAAAGGCCTGATGTATATGAAATACTGGCAAATTCTGTGGCACCTTCTGTATGCGGGATGGAGGACACAAAAAAGGCCTTGGTTCTTCAACTCTTTGGAGGAGTCCGCAAGGAGCTGGGAAGCTCGAGACTCAGAGGAGACATAAACATACTCCTGGCAGGAGACCCTGGAATATCAAAATCGCAGCTACTGAGCTTCATACACAGGACGTCTGAGAGGGGGATGTACACCAGCGGAAGAGGGTCCAGTGCAGTTGGACTGACTGCAAGCGTAGCTAAAGACCCGGATACAGGACAGTTTATTCTAGAATCCGGTGCTCTTGTGCTGTCTGACAATGGGATATGCTGCATTGACGAGTTCGACAAGATGAGTGACAGTACAAGGAGCGTGCTTCACGAGGTGATGGAGCAGCAGACTGTCTCTGTTGCGAAGGCCGGAATCATAACCACGCTGAATGCAAGGTGTTCGATTCTTGCAAGTTGCAACCCGATTGAAAGCAAGTACAATCCCCGGAAGAGTATAGTAGAGAACATTAATCTCCCTCCAACTCTGCTGAGCAGATTTGATGTTGTCTGCCTGATGATCGATAGGTGCGACGAGTTCTATGACAGAACGATAGGAGACCACATAGTGTCCCTATACTCCGAGGAGACGCAGAGGAAGGAATACATTGACGCAGACCTTCTCAAGGCATATGTGAGAGAGGCAAGAAGAATAGTGCCGAGACTAACTCCCGAGAGTATGAAGATGCTGACGCAATCATATGTGGATCTTAGACAGATGGATAATGGCAAGACCATAACAGCAACAACAAGGCAGTTGGAGAGCTTAATTCGGCTAAGTGAAGCACATGCCAGAATGAGGTTTTCGAATGCTGTTGAGGCCAAGGATGTCAGGGAAGCAGTTCGAATAATAAGGGAAAGCCTCCTTATGTATGCGATCGATCCATCCACCGGAAAGGTTGATATGGACATGATAATTACGGGTAGAAGTACATTTAAAAACAGGATGTTGGAAAACCTAAAGGATGCAATTCTCCTTATGGTCAAAGGCAAGGCCGAGGTTTCTGATGTGGTTAAAAACACTGGTGCAGAGGAAAAGATGGTGCTGGAGGCCCTGGAAGAGCTTGTGCTTGAGGGCAAAATGATTGCTTCTGTACAGGGGTCCTGCTATGAAAGAATAAGCGATTAGTGGGAATTCCTTTAGTCTTAAGGGATGGCCCTTTTAAGTCTGCCCAAATAAATCCGTTTCATTCTGCTTTCCTCTGGATTCTGTTATGGAAATACCACCAGTAGTAGAACCTTTCCCAGTCGGTGAGAGGGCCATTGGGATTCCTTCTACATTCCCTTATTGCCTGGAGCTGGGACATCCTCAGCCTGCAGTCACCAAAAAGCACAGAGTCCTCTATCAGATTTTCTATCACCGCACTTGCATTTTTCAAACTCTCCTGTGTTTCTGCAGATATATAACAATGCAGAGGCTCTACATGCTTGTCCTTGTACGACCCCCTTATGTATATCCTAGCTCTTGTGATTCTTTCAAGTTGTTTTTGGGTGGAGCCTCTTGGGCCTATTATCAGTCCCACGAAATTGCTTTCAGGGAACTCTTGAACCGGGATGTAAATCTTGTTTGTATATACGCTTCCAGATATGGAGACATTTCCAAGGACCTGGCGCCCTAGAATCTGCTGCTTCCTATTTTTCAGCCACAGGGCCAGCCGGTGGTTACCGCATGCAATTGCTGATTGGAGGCGCCTACCTATTTCCTCCGTCCGAGCAGCGCTTAGCAGGTTTCTCAGCTCAGACTTGCTTTCCACACCCTCGGGTAGCGCCACCTTCTCCGGACACCGGAACGGCTTCATGCGATGGCCTTCCAAAAAGATGCAAATTTTTGCTCCCCGATGACAAGTATTCCCAAGTCGAACGAGCTGGTCTTCGTAAAGAACTACTACAACATGCTCTGCAACAGGCCATCGGTTATCCACCAATACTACATGAAAGATTCCCAGCTCACAATAAGCAAGGAGACGGACAAACCGGAGACATGCACTGAGGACTTTGGAAAGTATATCAAATTGAAGATAACCAATCCGGTATCGAAAGTACTTATATCACATATATCCTGGCAGAGGATGGACGACCTGAAGTCGGTCATCAATGTCATTGGGCAGTTTGTTTACAGCGATCTGTCGCAGACAAGAATAGCTCATCAGTTTATTGTGATAAAGGTCAATTCTGTGCTATACATCAAGAACGAAATTCTGACGTTTCTGGACGAAGAAGTTGTCTATGAGACGAATCAGGATGCCAAGAAGGCTGTAACTATTGAATATGGGAAAAACAGCATGTTACAGGCAATCGGCGTTGTCTCCGAGTTTGGAAAAGTAGAGTCTATGAAGACTGGAGATGAAGGAAGGATCGTTGTGACATTTGGCACTGTAGAAGACGTGAATAACATCAAGAAAAACATTGCAAAGATCATCTCGCAGGGATACAAATTAGAGTTTGATGGGCTGAAAATATGAAGGGTCAAAAGGCCTGGAAGAATAAATTCTTTAACCACTTTGTTTTATGCCTTTCTCTGCGCCGAATGGGGTTCTTCCCATGAGGAAAGCCCTGGAAAGTGTAATGGAAGAAGAAGATGAGCTGGCAAGGAGATTTATGAATGCATACAATAAGCGCGTGGAGCTGTATAGACAAAGACGGATGCTGGAAGATGCTATAGACACAAAACTCTCTGACCAGCGCACGCTTAGAGAAGCAATAGATATGAGCAGGGGAATGAGCGGAAGGGAGAAATCAAAGCAGCCTGACCATGGAACGATGTTTGGAACAGGGATATATAGGCTGTCTCTGGTGGACATGGGAAAACTCCCCACAGAGAACTTGGACATGCTCCATACGGAGACGGCGATCTATCCTGTGGGGTATACATGCAGGAAGAAGTATAAAAGGCATGACACATATAAAAAGAAGGCAAAGGACAGGATTCTATACATTTGCAGCGTGGACCCCCAGAAAGGCCCAGTGATAACCGCCGACGACGGGAGGAAGTGGTTTGGACCAAACATGTGGGAGGACTTTGTAAATAGCGTTGGAGGTGTGGCCGAATATAAAAGCACTGAGGAGTTCTTCGGATTTGGAAACCCAGCACTTGCCAGAAGGGTTGAGTCTCTCGGCGACTTGTCTACCTTTAAAAAGTATGTCCCGTTGAGCAAGAGATCCTAGGCACGGACTTTTCGAAACCATAAATTAAAAGGATCTGTTGAACACAGGCTCTGCAAATGGCCTTTATTTTCAGAAGACAAGTTTAACGAGTATGAGTGTTGCAGCTATGACAGTTACTAGGAGCAGCACTGACCTAATGATCTTGGCCCTCCAAAGCTTTCTCCTTCTAATAATCTGAAGCTCCTCATTAGCCATCATGCCATACTGCTCACCCTCTTCGAGATGCTCCATAACGTTGTCGATAGAGAATCTGGCATCGTTTATTGCATAGTTTATGTAGTTTGAGATTGCAACAACTTCCTGAACACTCCTAGCCACCTCGTCAATCGAGTTTTTTCGACTTGACGCCTCCATATGCATTTTGCATGCGGATATTTCGTCGTCCAGCTCTCTGTAGGGATTTACAATGCATCTGTACTTGTTTTTCAGCTCGCTATACCGTCTTAGCAATCTTGAAGGTTGCTGTCCACACTCAATCAGTCGATCGCAGATTCGGAACATGGCAGCCAGCTCAGCCTCCTTTTCCTTCGAAGCATCCGCTTCAAACTCCTTGATCTGGCTGCTCAGCATATCGACTCTCTTGGAAAAGGTTACTGTGCCCATCGTAGAGACTTGTTTACATGTTTCATCCATAGGCGCTTAATGATCTTGCAGAAAATCCATCGGGATGCCGAATTAATTCGAGTCCTGGAGGAATACTCGCTCCAACCCAAATTTCGATACAGTCCGTCTCTCAATCTCGACAATGTCTGCCAAAATAGGAAGTGGTATATCCACAGCACTGTGTTCCTCAGACTCCGCCAGCAACAGGGCTCCCTTCGTGGACCCCTTCTTTCTTATTGCTTGTCTCGTGTTCTGAAACCACTTCTGAATCGACTTTGGATGGACATTGATGAGCAGTGCAAGATCAACTATTGTCTTTGAGGAGGGGAATCTCGATATCTCGAATATCCTATTCAGAACACATGTCTGCAGCCTTGTCTTTCTCATCTGCTTTCCAGTACAGTATCTATTCATTTGGAATCCACTTAGTTTGAGCAGCCCAAGCGCTGCTTCCAGCTCTCTTAGATTTTTAGTTCTCTCACTAGTCATTTTTAGAGAGCAGTCCTGGGTTTCTTTAAAATGAATAACTTGACAGATGTTCACGTATTGATAGATTAAATTGCCTTTGTATGTCATGTGTTGCAATGTATCCTAAAATGGCTCGAGCTTTTTGCAATTGTCTTCTAATTAGCTCGATTTATCCTTAATTTAGAGGCTGTTTTATCTATCCTACTATTTTGGCCTTCATAACCGGTATGCTGGGAACTATACATTTCGACGGTGGTCCACGCAGACGGGGCCTTTGAAGAGCATTCCGCAGAGCTACCCATCCCTAGACTCTAGAGCCATCCGTCTCTAGTAAGTGTGCCTTCTGTGTTTGCTCTTCTCTGCACCTTACAATGGGTATCAAGGCCTCTTGGTAATATTCCAAGGAAGTATAGAACAAATTTAATTGCCCGTTCTCTTTTGCTTGGTAAAGGGTAGTAAATTAAATACCAGAAATCCGTCGCAATAATAAAACCCGTTTCGCTCAAATTGGATTACTTCTCCCTCTCTAACATTTATAATAGCAGACTCAGCGTACCAATATTCCTTCTTGACAGAGTTCCTGTTAAACCTCAATGCCAGGTCTTCTGTGTCCTCATCATTCATCAGGTTGCCGTATTCAGCAAGCTCAACAGTCACTGACCCTCTCTTCGAAACCCAGGACATTTTGTTCTTTGTCAGCTTAAAGTCTCCATCCGGATTCAAGGACACTTCCATTTTGGTCACAGTTCCATTTTCAACGGTTTTGCTCTTCACAATAGCATTTCCCCAGTTCATCAGTGTAAACTCCTCGTTGTCCTGCAGCACTCTGCCGTCCTCTTGAGAAAGCAATATCTGGCTTGAATAGAAAACCTCCTTTGTCCCAAGATCTCCGTTCTTCTTGTGCTTTGGAACATCCATCGTGTATTCAGACGTGTTGTCAATCGATACCTCAACGGCATCTCTTTGCTGGACACAGAAATATCTTGCGGAAACGGGATCGATTTTTTTCCTGTTAATCGCCCACACCTTGTCCCAGGAGATAGTGCAGGTCTTTTGGGAAACCCCTTGCATCAGGATGTACTCCCTCAGCGCCTCCATATTCATCCCAAGCCTCTTTATTCCTGCAATCGTCGCCAGCCTTGGGTCGTCCCATCCAGATACAAATCCGTTATCGACATAATACTTAAGCTTTCTTTTGCTAAGAACCGTGTTCTCGAAGTTAAGCCTTGAGAAGTCGTGGATTTTGGGTCTGTTTCTAAGCCGAAGGTTGTCAATGAACCAGTAGTACTGCTGGTTTCTGTCCCTGTACTCGTTCGCCCTAAGCGACAGTGTGATCCCCTCCAGGCTGTCAACAATGGGACATGCAAAGTCGTATGTAGGATAGACCTTGTACTTATCTCCTGTTCTGTGGTGAGGCGATTCATTCACCCTAAAGATAACAGGGTCTCTCATGGCCTTGTTGGAGCTCGACATGTCGATCTTTGCTCTTAGGCAATATCCCGAGGCATTTCCCCTGGCCATTTCCTTAAATATCCTTTTGCTTTCTTCTACATCCATGCTTCTGCACCTAGACTCAACGCCCCTTCCTCTCTCGTCTCTCATCACCTCCTGTGGAGTATTATCTGCATACGCCTTTCCCTCCCCAATCAAAAAAACCCCCAGGTCAATAATCTTATCGAAATAGTCACTGGTGTGCGAAAGGGTGTACTCATTAATCCCCAGAAGGCTGAGGTCCGAGAGAATTCCCCTTTCGAACCTCTCTTCTTCCTTTTCTGGGTTTGTGTCATCGAACCTGACCAAAAGCCGTCCGTTTCCTTTGCTTGCAAAGTACCAGTTCAGTAATGCTGCTCTTGCATGCCCTATGTGGAGGCGCCCATTCGGTTCAGGGGGGAATCTAGTCACAACATTCTCGGAGGGTTCTCCAATCTCAAGGTTCCCCTGCTCCTTCCTGGATCCTGCATTGAACTCCTTCAGTAGAGGCTTGTTTGCTTTGAACTGTTCCGAATACATCTTGCAGGTATCCGGGAATCTCTCCACTTCCTTTTTGTCCTTCATGAGCTTGGTCAACATCTGGTTTGTGTTAATCATCCCAAATATAATGTCCTTGACCTCCTCAGAGCGGATATCATTCACAAGGGAGTTTAGCAACACTAGAAACTCCACTCCCTCAGAGCGGCTCAGGTTTATGGAATACGAATCAAGAGCATCCACAAGACCCGGAGGAAACATCTCCTGGGGTGCTTTCTTCAATGCATTGGAATACACTGGCGGATCCTGCGCCCCCTTGCCATACTTCTTCAGCAAAATGTAGTTGATGAGCTCCTCCTTGAACTCGCTCTTTCCATCCATCCTCCTTAGTGGGCTAGAATATTCAGGATCTATTTATCAAGTCTGTACAGGGCTACTGATAAGATATTGCACACTCTCCACTAAGCCCTTCAATGAGCAAAATTTTGTTTGCCGACTTCTGTACCGTATTGGAGAAAATAAGCATGACGTCCAAGCGCCTGGAGATCCAGTCCATTTTCACGGATTATCTGAGAAACATACGTGAAACTCACCCACCTTCCATGGCTCCAGCCCTGTATTTGTCCATTGCAACGGTATACCCGGAATACTTCAACAAGGAGTTGGGCGTCGGAGAGAATGCACTGGTGGGGATTGTTGCAGAGGTCACAGGAAAGTCCAGTAAAGGTGTCAGAAATGAGTATTCAAAAGAAGGGGATCTGGGAACCATAGCCATGAGGTGCAGAGTGTCGCAGCTGCTTATACCAAAGACGCAGTTGGAAGTGATGGATGTGTTTCTTGGAATGAGAAGGGTAGCAAACGAGGAAGGACCTCGATCCTCCTCCTCAAAGAAGAGGATCATTCTTGGGATGATGGTCAAATGCTCGCCTCTGGAGTCGAAGTACCTGATAAGGCTGATCGAGGGAAGGCTTAAGATAGGGCTTGCGCTTAAAACAGTGCTGATCAGCCTTGCAAACGTCTTTTCTGACGACAAGATTGATGAGATCAAGGCTGCCTTCAACAGACAGCCGGATATAGGAAGATTAGCAGACTGTCTACTTGAGCATGGGGTGGAAGGGCTTTCAACCAAGTTCCAGGTTACGCCAGGAATCCCTCTGAAGCCGATGTTGTCGAATCCTTCCAAGGACCTAACGTCAGCCTTCAAAAGGGTTGAGAATAAGAGCTTTACTTGCGAGTACAAATACGATGGAGAAAGGGTCCAGATCCACAGGTTTGATAGCAGCGTGGAGACGTTTAGTAGAAACTCCGAGAAGACGACGGAGAAGTATCCTGACCTAATGGGTCTCTACGACGTATCGGACAGAGACTTCATTGTCGATGGCGAGATTGTGGCATATAACCAAAAAGAGAGGAGGATCCTTCCGTTCCAAGTGCTGACTACAAGAAAAAGGAAGAGGGTCGAAAGCAACAAGATAGAGGTCCATGTATGCGTGTTTGTGTTTGATCTAATATATTTTGATGGAAGGTCCTGGATTGACGAACCCTTGGAGGAAAGGCGAAGAGTACTCCACAGCTCGTTCAAAGAAATCGATGGGAAGTTTCATTTTGCAGAGTTTAAGGATTGCGAGACACCAGAGGAGGCAGAAACATTCTTCAATAAGTCTGTAGAGAATAACTTTGAGGGTATGATGATAAAGACTCTGGGGTCTGATGCAACATACCTGCCGTCGCAGAGAAGCAATAAATGGATAAAGATCAAAAAGGATTATCTGGAGAGCATGTCCGACTCCTTGGACCTGGTTGTGATGGGGGCATACTATGGAAAGGGAAGGAGGGCCGGATTCTACGGGGGATTTCTGCTTGGTGTGTATAATGACGAGGAGGAGAAGTTTGAGGCCCTGTGTAAGATAGGAACTGGATTTGACGACAGTATCCTCTCAAAACTTCATGAACAGCTGAGCAGTAGCCTGTGTAGTGCTCCCAAGAACTACTCATACAAAGAGTCTGTTAAGCCAGACGTTTGGGTCGAGGCTAAATATGTGTGGGAGGTCAGGGCAGCAGGGATATCCCTATCGCCGATATACAGTGCTGCATGGAGTAAAGGCGAGAAGGGAATATCGCTAAGGTTCCCCAGATTCATAAGAGAGAGGGACGATAAAGACGTTAGGGAAGCGACCACGTCCTCGCAAGCATATCAAATGTATCTGGACTCAAAGGTCGAGCACTCGGAAGAGTTCTACTGATTAATGGATGCGATGTGTTTTCGAAAATTTTTAAGTTTGTGTTTTAGTTTTCACCCCAATGGAACATAGAGGAAGCGGCTTTGAAGCCGATTGCCAGGATGAGGAAGGATCTGTCTCCAATTCCATTGTCGATGAAAGCAGCTATTACAGATCGACCGTGTTGGCCATCCCTGAAAAGCAGGATATAATAAGGATGTGTGGAATTCCCCTTGTCATCAATGTGGTCTTGGAGAACTATGAAGAGGAGGGCATTCCGCTGTGCTCTGAGGACATAGTTCGATGCGAATGCTGCAAGTCTTACCTGAATCCTTTTGTTGAGATTATCCCCCCGGGTCTGAAGTGGAGGTGCAATGTTTGCCTTGCAATCAATGATCTGGCCACTGCATTCCAGGTTACTAGCAGAACCGCGGCCCATGACAGTGGTGCGTTTGATCCTCGAGCAAATGCAGCATATAACAGCTGCTATTACAGTAGGACAGAGCTAAGAAGCACTGTGTATGAGCTGGAGGCTCCACCGAACTACTCACTCAAAACTCCATCGCCTCCATTTATATGCTTTCTTATAGAGGTGACATTTGAGAGTATGAAGTGTAGGGCAGTTGATGCAGTCATCAGGAGCATTCTTGGAGGGCTGGACCCAAAGTCCTTTGACCCAAGGTCGAGGATGATGTTCGCGTTCTTCGACTCAAGCATATACCTTCTCAAGAAAAACGGGGACTTTTCGATCATCTCCGATGCAACGTACATCCCCTTCTTTTTGGAGGACGACTTCCTGCTGCCCCTTGACCACCATCTTGATGTTGCTAGGGTGGAGAGGTTTTTCATAGAGAACAAATCTACAAAAAACAACTACGGAGATGCGCTAAGGGTTGTTCAAAGCATCCTGGGGGCTACCGGCGGATGCATAATCTCATTCCTGGCAACACATCCAAACATGGGGTCTGGATCTGTGGATCCTAGCCAGCGGGAGCTGAGATGCAAATCGGTGTTTTACAAGGAGATGTCGGCACACTTATCGAAGCAGGGGATATCGGTTACGCAGTTCTTGTTTCCTCGGCTTGGGATAGAACTTCCAACCCTCAGTGTGCTAAATAAATACACTGGGGGGATGCTGTACTACTACCCAAACTTCGATGGCAGCGACCCAGCATTTACTACAAAGCTAGCTAACGATCTGGCCTCACATCTTGACCTAAACACCGGACTACATGGAATGTGCAGGGTTAGGGCTAGCAGATGTGTGTTTATAAAGGAGTATTTCGGCTCTCTGCACCATAGGTCTGCAGACTTGCTGTCATTCTCAACCTTCTTTCCTCCCCATTCACTTAACTTTGAGATAGACATATCCAAGGAGGAAGGAACCAAGGGCGTCTGCTTCCAAGTGGCTATCCTTAGGACGCTTCGTACTGGCGAAAGAAGAATACGGGTTGTGAACTTTTGCATCGATAGGGTGTCAAGATCATTGTATAGCGTCGTGGATCCATATGCAATAGCGCATGCACTTGCACTGAAGGCCTTTTTCTTTGAGTCAAGGTCCAAGGGAGGGGGCAACGAATACCTCAACAAGTCGATGAAAGACATCATAAGGGCATACAAGCAGCTCTCAAATACAACAACCCTTCTTCCAGCAACGCTCGAGGTGCTTCCAATGCTTGTTCTATCGCTCTGTAAATCCATTCCCCTTAGGCCTGTATCCTACACTCCGATGGACTACAAGTCGTACTACATATACCTGATAACCAACTCATATCCGAAGCTGGTTGACACCGTGATCTATCCAACCCTGCTTGCATTGCATAGGTTGGACACCATTCAGCCGCTTAACCTCACACTGGACTGCCTCGAAACAAATGGGCTGTACCTGCTGGACACCGGTGTGACCATCTTCTTTTTCGTGGCTAGAAACTGTGATCCATCTCTTCCGGACCTACTGTTCGATCCATCAATAGGATCGGAAAGATTTATCTTTGATCCCGAGAGAAACGAGTTCAGTGATTCCGTTTGCAAGATAATCGAGGAGTTGAGAAGCAATAGGTATTTAACGCCGAACTATGTGCTGGTGAGAGACAATGGTGCAAGTAGTGTATACAAAGACATCTTTTTCACCTATTTTGTAGAGGACGAGTCCCATGGCCTTCCGTCATACTCTAGATACCTTGACCTCCTGAGGGCCTAATAAAGACCGTTCTGAAAACCCTTTAACATGAACTCCCAAGACCGGTTGAAAAGGATCCCCCGTCCTTCCCCCAATGCAGAAGGAACTGGAGATCCTCATAAGCAAGCTCAAGACCATGACAGTAATCGACAACCATGAAGACTACAACTATCTGGTGTCGCACACAGACCAATGCAATAACAAGGCAAGGATATTTGAGCTTCTGAAAAGCAAGAACAATTCCCCTGCAGAGGTGGCCCCTTTGTTGTTTACATTTGTATCCAAGTTAGAGCCAGAATCCGATGAAGACCTGCTTCCCAAGATAGTCGATTTTATAAGAGGGTGCAGGGGAAATTCCCGAGAAACCTCCGAGTGGATGGTCAAGATTCTGTTCCTGCTTCTTGAGAAGACCAAGGAGAGGAGAAGGGATTCTGGAGTGAGGCTGAGACTTCTTGAGTGCATCAGGGTCTATGGCAAAGACACAAGGCTAGTAAATCATGTAATTGATCTTATGTGCACAAAGAACAGTGCAGAGATTATTGGATTGATACTCGAGTCGATTCCCTCCATATCCGATGAGCTGGTTAGATGTGCCATGAAGCAAGACAACCCTGTGCTGCTAAAGAACCTATCGATTGTTCTTCCTCTTCTGTCCGGACGAGACATCAGCTTGTTTGTAAACTATGAGCACTTTGACGAGCTCCTCGACTCTGAACACTTTTTCATGAGGAACTGTTTCTTAGAGATATGTGCAAATCTTGTGGAGCACTTCAAGAAAAAAGGGATGGTTGGAAAGTTGAACGATCTTGTGGGGGTGGTTGTGGAGAGACTATCCGACACATACTTTTTGACCAGATACAAGGCCCTTCAGGTTCTTGAATGTCTCTTCCAAAGAAACTCAATAACGGTTGGAAGAAGGCATGAGGTCATACGGGAAGTAGGGGGGAGAGTACTGGATAAGACTGTTGTTGTTAGAAAGAAGGCCATCAGCATCTGCTCAGGTTTACTCATGAGGCACCCCTTTGCATCTGAGAAAACCCTTGAAAAGAAGAATCTGGGATCTGCTGAGAATGAGAGCAACAGAAGCGGGCTGTGCGATGGGGAAAAGGAGTCTGAAATGAAATACTACGAGGATCTGAATCAGTTCCATGATATCATGAAGGAAATACAGGACAACATTGTCACCCTCTTAAGCGGAGGGACCAAAACAGAGATCAACGAGTGCATTGAGTTCATAAAGCTCTGCTTCTACTACAGGATAGATGGGTCCAGAGAGGCGTTTGAATCATTATTTGACCTTGTATGGACCCAAGACCTGGAGCTTCTGGTTCTATCGTTCAGAGATCTTGTTGTGCAAATGAAGATGAATAACAGCAGCCTGTTCTGTTTCTTTAAGGAATTCATACGAATGGAAGGGAACCACTCGTTTGAGAAGGTGCTCAGAGAGCTTAGTGCAAGAAGATACATAGACAAGACATTTGTGTCTGAGCTCTGTAGTATGTTTCTCCAAGGGTTCCATCTGCTTGAAGCCTCCTATCTATTAAGACATATAGGCAGGCCTCTCACTGTAGACATGTTCCACTCATTAGTTCTGTTCTCCACAAAGCTTCTATTTTCTAGCCAGGTGGAAAAGGATCTGGTGGACATGCTGTCTGTATACAAGAACATAGTTCAAATCAGAGTGCGGCAAAGAGTCAAGTTTGACGACGAGATAATTGAGGTGCTTGCCAAGAACCTGGCCAAGATGACATTTTTTGAGCACCAGGTTGTCGATGTAACCGTTTCGACGATCTATTCGATCAGCACTCTTCCAGAGAAGAGCATTATCATGCTGCTTGAGAAGCTTTGCGATATGGAGAGGAGCTCCCTCAAGGCGATTTCTGCCGTGGGATGCATTGGTTTAAAGCACATGCAGTATGTGGAAGAGCTAGAGAGATTGGTGAAGTCCAACAGAATAAAGATCAAGGTTGACAAGACTGTAATCACGCCTGAGATAGTAGAAAGAAGGCGGAGCATCAATGCATCCAGGCAAAGCATTAGCACTATTCTCGAGGAAAACAAGGATGGAGATGATTCGATCCTGAATAACTCCGCTCTCGACAGGGGCATTTCCTCAAGAATCGGGGACAAGAGCGAGGAGGAGATTGTCGACTTCTTTTTCTACATTAAGGAGAAGGAGATGCTGTATGGAAAAACCGTTCTTTCTAACTTCAAGCAAGTTGTTGAAGAAGGATGCTTCTCGAGTGACGAAGAAATACAGGTTGCCGCATATGTCTCTCTTTATAGACTTATGTGCATCAGCTTTGAGTTCTTTAGCGAGCACTACGAGACCTTTATTCGTTCGATGAGTCATCCAATCCCCAGGATCAGAGCAAATGCTGTTGTTGCAATGGGCGACTTTCTGCTGAGCTACAACACCACTGCAGAAAGACACACACATCTCCTGCTTGAATCTCTTGGGGACGTGGATGCCGATGTCAGAAGGAATGCTCTCCTTGTGATTCACAATCTGCTCATGAAGAACATTCTCAAGATCAAAGGATATGGCCCCAAGCTTGTGCTTCTGCTAACGGATGAGAATGCAGAAATTAAGGAGATGGCCGAGCATCTTTTGATACAGATATCGAAAAAGGAGAACACAATGACTACTCTACTTTACGAGACGATAACTGCAGAGAATGGACAGCTTCCTCTTATCATAGGCTTCCTTACAGATCTGGTAAGCGAAAAGGCCAAGGAGAGTTTATTTCTGAAGGCCCTAAGATCGAATGTTAACAGCGAAACTCTGAAGCTTCTCTGCAGTGCTTTTAACTTGGACGACAGGATTGCAGGGAGTGGTGGGCTCCTTAATAGGTCTAAATAAATTCTCAAAGCCTAAGGTTGAACATGCTTTTAGGTGCTCAGCCGGATTAAGAGTTCCAGGGAGCCTTTTTGAAAACCTTAGTGTTGGGGATTCTCTTGTACAATCTTCTATATGCTTCGTGTATGTGCGAGGGAAGCAAGGGTCCTTCTTCCCTGCGCTCTTCCTGGACCGCCTTTGCTATTTCTATCATCTCCCCTACAAACACCTTAGCAAGCCCACAAACGGCGATGACGAAGTTGGGATTCACTGCCTGTCCTATCACACTGCTTATATACTTCTTGATTGCAGCCTTTGGAAATCCACTTCCTCGGAACTTCTCGTATCTATGCAGCTCCTCCTCTGACATGGTCCCTGTAATCGAGTGGAGGCGCCCAGGATCTTCTCTCTTATATGTAGAGTCATCTGTCATGAGATTAAGATCGTCTGACTCTGTGTCTGACTGGAGGTCCTTGACGTTCTGCTCTTTTTCCACCTCATCATTACTCTCATTCATTTCGAGGGTTAGTTCACAGATAAAAATGGACCCATGATAATAAGGATCGACCGGAAGTATGTAACCAGCGCGATCAAAGAGTGGTTTGAGCACTTAAAATCTTTGGATGACGTCCTGGAAGAGGATGAGGAGGCGAGAGACGACTTGGCAACTAATTACAAGATAGAAGTAAAGGAAGATGGCAAAAAAGATATGGCTTCCATTTCGATAGATGAGTTCGATATAAAACATGATGTGTCTCTGGATAATATCGAGGAGACATTGGTGGAAGTTGTTGGATCTCTTCTGGGCTATAGATCGACTGTTATTCACGGATTTACTGTTAAAGATCTGAGCGGGAGGAAAATGAAGCCGGTTGTTCGAATCTTCTTCAGGCCAGCTCTTGGAATTCAAGTTCCAAAGAAACTGGAATACGTAAAGAACGGCACCGGTGATACACCCGAGATTGATGAAGGCATGATGGTGAGATCTGTGTCCATCAGTCCGATCGTCAGATCATTGCTAAACTCGGGGTCTTTAAGATTCTCAGCAGAGGGTACAAGGATCTTACTGACACTTTACAACGGTACCATGTCGATGGTTTCGGACACTATTGAAGTGTTCCCCATGGTGCATAGCACGCTGTCCAGAAAAAACATGAACTTGTTCCTCAGGCTCCTCAGAAGCTTTTCATTCAAGTTTGTTGAAACTTTCATCAAGGCATATCAAATGCCCTCTTCACTTGAGGTCAATAAGGAGTTGAGCAGGTGTTTCTCGGAACTTCAGAACACCCTTACCAAGCTCCATGTAAAGTGTATCCACAAAATAGTGTCGAATGCTCCAGTGTTTCTCGATGCTCGAGATAAGATTACTGAAAGGATTGAGAAGTTCTACATTTACAATGCAAAGGGATTCAAGAGGAAAAAGACCCAGTACCTCAGATGCAGAGAGGAGCTTCACATTGACAGAAGTCCCATTGGCTCCTTAAAGAGATATTTCCGGGGAGTCTCTAAATCCCCGCTATAATCGAGACTGTGCCGTACACCCATGATAAACACGCTGGAGTCATTGGACGCTGTGAATGGCGCGGTTGGAGGCACATCCTGCAAGCTTGTCGTCGTAAGGTTTGGGGACAGAGGCGATCCGTTGTGTATCCACATGGATGGACTTTTAGAGAGGATATGCTTGGCACTTTCCAACTATGTTGAGATATATGTCTGCGAACGAAGTTCCGTCCGGGAGCTTGTAGATCCAATGGGGTTAGATTCACCTGTAAACATCATGTGCTTTTTCAACAGGAGGCATATAAAAATAGACTGCTCAAGCGGCGATAACGACAAGATAAACTTTTTTATAGAGAATGAGGAGATGCTCATCGAGCTGTTTACGCTGGCCTACAAGGCAGGGGTCAAAGGGAAAGGAATCGTGAGGTCACCATTCAAGCTCAGAGAGCTGCAGGGTGAAATATAATATGTTCCGCGTTCACTGGAAGAAGAAGGTTTAGAGAAGTACAATAGAATAAATGAATCCTTTGTCGAATCTCTTTGAAACCAACGGAGGATCCGCCTTAAGCATTGAGTTGAGAATGTCGACACATCTATATCTTGAAATACCTGTGTTTTTGATGACCTCTTCCAATGCAACGCCTTCCCTATTGGCATAAAGGAATCTTGCTATCTTCGTAGCGTTGTTCCTAAACAGATTATTACCTGCTGTGTTAGACTCCATCCTCCTCATGAACTCTTCAAGATTTTCCTCTCTTCTTACCTTTGAAGAAGCTGCGGCTACCGCCCCCTCTTCAATGCTTTCCTTAACTATGCTTTCCACAGATGGAACTATGGGCATCGGAGTCCTGGGAACTTCCGGATCGTGTCTGACTCCATGTACCGTATATGCCTCAAAAGCTGCCAGCAACGCCTCCATCTTGTAATTAAACTCCCTGACATGGGCACTGCTTTGGATTATTGCTTCGATCTTCACCTTTATCTCCTTCATCAGCCTCGAGACTTCCTTAAGCTTCTCGTCCATGGGATCTTGGGTTGAGAATATTCTTCAGCTTCGGACGGCCGCAGTTTCCAATGTCAAAACACTGCCTCTTCTAGCCCCTGATGTCTAACGATGACCTAGGGACCTGGCTCAAGGCGGCTGCCGAGAACAAAATCACCACAAAAAACACGTGGAAGTCGACCCTGATAGATCACTTTACAAATATAGATGAGTTCCGAGAGAGGCAGGGAATTAACTTTCAGAAGGCCAGCTGCACGCTGGATGGGTGTGCTAAGGTCTATTCAACGCGCGTCGACGATGTGTCTGAAAATGCAATGAGGCTTCTAGAAGGCTCTGGGAGAGAAGAGGCCAGAAAGAAACAGGGCAAGAAAGTAAACAAAGTAACAATAGAGAAGAACATTTGCAACTTGAACATTAAGGTGAGCTCATCAAGGAGATGTGTTGATCCGAAGTTCCTATATCTGTCATCGTTACCAGAAAATACCCTGATGATCGATTCCCTTGGTATTTCGTCAGATGGAGTACTTAGAATGTCATCATGTAGGGATGAGGGAACTGTAATTGTGGATGATTTCAAGATGTCCATGGACTTTCCGAAGGGATTGCTCATCTCCCCCAGCATAAGTGAAGACAAAGAGATAAGGGATATAGTTATGGAGCCCATAGTAGATAATGATGCAGAGGTCTCCGACGAGCATGCTGGGTTCAGCGGTGACAACTTTGAGCTTCCGGAGATCCTACCTCCCAGCAGCAACCAAAACCCTGTTTACAAGGAGAATTCATTTTCCTATTTTAAGGGATGGGCCGGGCCAAACCACTGGAAAGTACAGGCCAAAAAAGGGCGGAGCGGGACCCAAAAACAAAAGGAAGCATCCTTTCTGGACTTTACGGAGACAGTTGATTACGAAGGCATGCTGGAGCCTGGAAACACCCTTTTTGATCCGGCATTTATAGTGGAGCGCAGGGAAAGCCGGCACACACTGCCTCAAGACTTTAGGCTGGAAGTTGAAGACCTATATAGATATCTGGTAAGGGATGGGCTCTTCTACAAAAAGGACCAGGCCAGTGCAGAAGAGGAGATGTCCATCGACCATTCCCCCGCTTCATGCGTCATAGAGGAGCCAGAAGATGAATTTGTGGCCGACATCCCTTCTCAGGGGAGCCAGAAGATGCCCATTCCATTCAGAAAGACTCCTAAGAAAGTCAACATCAAAAAGCTGAAAGACAGTGTGCTTGACTCTGTTAAAGGCGGAAGCACCAGCCTGCTTTCCATATTTGAAGGCATACCTAAGGTATACAATGGAGAGGAATCAAAGGACATATCTGTGCATCTTTGCTTCATTTCTCTTCTTCATCTTGCCAATGAGAAGAACATTCAACTCAAGGCCGTGGGAAATGACATAGAGGTGCAGATGCTCCAATAGAACAGAGGCGTTCAGTATATATCTTGATTTATTGTTCCTTCTCTATAAAGTCCCAGGTGGGGATTATGCTAATTCTTCTAAGAAATTCGGTTTCCTCTGCAAATCCATATGTTAGCCTGGAGTAGAGAAAAAAGGATGTGATTGCAGCGGATACAAACACAGCCACAAGCCTGAGTCGTACAAACTTCATAACATAGCACAGAGAAAACAGTGCAAAAAAGAGGGCAGGATAGTAATGGTGGAAGTACAATACTCTCTTAACAAAGAAGAAGGGGATATAATGGAGGAGCCATCCACAACAGGATAAGAAGACTATGTAGCCCTCACCCCTCAGAAATGCCAAGGGCTTTCCCCTCCGCCTCTGCCTAATGATTCTGGAGAGAAGAATCACCGGAGAAAGAATCACACAGACCCCTGACGAATACCATATGAGCGGGTTTCCAAACATGTAGAACTTCTCGGTCCGCCCGTCCCATGAAGTCATTCTTAGTCCCCTTCTGAGAATAAGCCATTCATACGGCCTTGAAACAATTCTCTCCGGCTCCAGATCCTCGTCCTGGACAAAAGAGGCGTTTGTAATAAACATGGCCTTGTTATGCTCCACAAACTTCCTGATAAATGGATATCTTGCGATCTCTCTGTACACAGGATTCCTTTCCTTGCTTAGCTTATCAGAATTGTTTTCTTCGACATTCCAGAGAGTAGCTTCGTCCTTTTTTGTGGTGCAGATGACCTCCCCCTGCTCAAACCCCCATGAGGGATATTTTCTAGAAGAGGGTCCAAGATAGCAGTTGTGCTTAATGTTTAGCAGTCTGAATCTGGTGGTAAGGGTTTTTATCCTGCTCTCTTTCTCTAAAGCGTCGTCCACTACTTCAATCTTAAACAGATTTGTTTCGGAAAGATGGTTTCCTGAAGACTCTGCCCTCAGTCCCCTCGAGATGAGAGAATGGGTGCCCGGAATGTCTAAATACTTCCTTGTCTCCATGTGCAATAGAACTACCGTATCTCCAGATTCTATAAACTCGGCATCCTCTAAGTCGTCAGTCACCTTCTGGAACAGCCACTCATTGTTTTCATCCTTGTGATGGTAAATCGTCACCTGGTTGTTTCCGCCGTCTGGATACTTGTGGTTGTGAGAGTGGAGATATCCTCCCCCGGTCTTAGCAGACTTGATTGTTATCTTTGTACCGAACAGAGGATATTTCCTGTTGTTGCCAATGCTGCTGCCTTTAAGACTTGCCTGGAAAAGTGAGCTCATATGCCCATCGTCGCTCCCACTTCTGTTGACTATCTCGAAGTGAACATAGAATAGGAGAACATACAGAGATGCTGGGATGCCGATCAGAAAGAACGCTTTCATGAAGAATAGTTTCACAAGCACAAGAATGCTTTCTTTCGAGATGGCATTGCACCACAGCTGGTAAACTGTAAATATTCCAACCAACCCCATAGTAAGAAATCCTATCCACTTAATGCTCAGCACACACCCTAAAGTCAGGCCTAAGAGAAACACAGAAGGAAGATGTATCGTCTTTCTGGACCTAAAATACACTCTGGTCATAAAATACGCTACTGCAGCCGTAAATGTCAAAAGGTGTGAGTCCAGAAGTATCAGCCTTCCAATGGATGTAAATCCATTTTCAAATAGAAACACCATGGACAGAAGCAGCCTACGCCTGTACGAGTACCTCATCTCCTTAAGCATAAGATATCCGAAGACGGGTGTAAAGGATGCTATAATAGAATGAAATCTTCGCATCCCAGAATAATCAAACCCTGGAGGAAATTTCTCGCCGGATTTGAATTCAAAGTCCAGTGGCTGGTTGAAGAGATACCCCCCAAGTGAGGTCAGTATCTTCCCCAAGGGAGGATGGACATCGAAATAGAACTTTCTGGACAAATACTTTTCGGAAAACTTTCCAAAGTGGGCTTCATCCCAAATAACAAAGTCTCCGTTTTCTATTTTGTAGGTTTTTATGACTATACTCAGCATGAATATCAGGAGAGTTGTGGAGATCTCGAGGTATTTTGTCTTCCTCATCATGTTTTGCCTTTTCTTCTTTTTTAAGCCACATCTGAAACATGTTTCACTTGCCAATCAGATACTTTAATTAACTATTTAATAAGGCCTCCACCAGATGCATAAAACATTTCCACCTTCTTCGTAATAAAGTCCCTGATTCCTCTTTCGTTGATGGTGTGAAACACATCTTTTTCCAAGGCTTTTCTATCAAAGTGCAGGATGTCGTCCTTGCATTTTACAAACGAGTTGAACAGAGCCACCTCGTTATAAAACGGATGATCTATCCTGCACTCCTCTACTGAACTCTCTAACCTGTCGTAAAGGATCAAGTCAAGCATTTTACCATACTCTTTGCCTAGTTCATCCATAAAGGAGAATACCTCATTTTTGGTGCAGAAATCGTAGTGGGCCATAAGAGCAAAGGTGAGTTTCCCGGGGGGATCACTCTCATTCCTAAGAATGCGGCGGATGGTTTCTCTTTCGTCTGCTGTATTCTCTTCGTCATTAACATGCCTAAGCATGTTCATTATCTTTCTTTTAAGGCCCGCCAAGGGACCCAGGTCCATGTCTATGCCCAGCACACTTAACAGCTTATCATATCCATAAACATCCTTAGCAGCTATATCCTTCCATGTGGCCTTCTTCCCTTCAATGGCATTCCCGATCATTTTCTGTCTTCTGTTTCCTCGAATGCTTGGTCTATACTTGCCCCCAGTGACAAAGGACACATACAGCTTCAAGTTCACCTTTGGATCTCCACTGCTTCTTAGGATCAAACGAGGGTCCGAAGCAATCCTTTCTATATACGACCTTTTTCTCTTAGCACCTGGATGAAGAAACAGATGGCACCTGTCTGCAATCTCAACCTTAACGACCGTGAAAGTAGTTCTGCTTCCTATTAGTATGCATCCCTCATGCAAACAGACAGAAACCTTTCTTGAAAAATAAATCCCATAGTCGAAAATCATTATCCAGGGTTAAATCCAAAAGTAAAAACCCCAATCTAAGCTTACCGAAACAGGTGCGAAAATATGTAGTCGGTGCTATATCTCTTCTCTGTAGGGACCTCTCCTTTGTAGGTCTTCGAGACAAAGCAGTGCGTATATTCATCTCCTTCTGTAACCATCCCCCCTCCGCTTTCAATGACCCTTATATAGCTCTTCCTCTTTTGGTCATCGCAGTATAACCTGACGATCCACCTGTGGAATGCTGGCTTTCCAGTGGCGGCCACTCTTTCCCTCCACTTCCTAATGGAAGCCACAATCTTCCTCTCCTTCTCGGGAGTGTTTTCGTCCACAGTCCACTCGTACTCGCTAAAATCGAAGTTCGGAGTACTGTCGAGCCTGTCTATGAGGTCCGGCCTAAGAACCCATCCCCCGTTGCACAAACATGACAACAGCTTCTCAGAGGTGCACACTGTGCCCATAATGAGATGGGTGCACTTCTCATATCTGTCTGCATCGCTGTACTTCAAATTTAGCTTCTCGAGCTTCTCAATCGCTTTCTTTTTTAGGGACATAGACAGTCCTGTGAACTGAAACAGCATGGATCTAGGAACAGGAGCTCCCGCTCTTTTGATGCCTCTGTTCTGTCTGCTTTCCAAGAAGAAGCCTGGTATTTCTACTCCTATGCTGTACTTATCTTCTTTCACATGCTTCAGAAGGTGCAGACATTGATCAATCCACGGGAGCAATACAACCTTGTATGGAGTGCGCCTGTTTTCTCTGTATTCACTCCTGTCTTTCACTATCAAATGGGTACAGCTCACATCAACGTCTTCTTTGACAATGGCACCTAGCGCCCTTAACTTATTAAACACCGGCACCCTCTGCTCTTCAAGGCTTTTGTCAATGCAGCACACTGCGTCGCCCAGAACAGCCCTGCTCTTTTTAAAGTACACTCTATAAGGTCCAGGAAATAAAACGGCATTGGTCTCGATGCAATCAAACACATATTGATAGTGGTAAACTTTCCCGCCGTGCTTCTCAAAGTCACCATAGGACTGCGTCATTATGAAGTCGACATCTCTATCAATAGTAGACACTCGAGTTCCTCCGTTCGATATAATCAATCTTCTAAGGCGGTTAAAGAGTATCTTAGGGAGCCTTGGGTCAAGAAAAAACACCTTCTCATCAAATGCAAGTCCGCTGCCTGTCTCTATGGCCTTAAAGTGAGGCTCCTTTCTATATATGCTGTAATCACTTCCAAACACAGATTCTGATGTAATTATTGGGATTCCATGCTTCTCACAGAACTCTGCTTTGTCGCTGGACTTCAAGTTGGTAACAACAAAATCTGTCGATACTGTGAGATTCTCCGTGAACGATGCTCCGAGCAAGCAGTGGTAGTTAACAAGAGAGTCATCGGAAATCTCCGAGATCGTAAAGTTGGATCCCTCAAATGGAGCCATTTCGTACTTCTTCGTGCTTTCGTCTGTGTTGTATAGCCACCCAATGTGCAGAATCCTTATGTTCCACTTCAAGGCCTGGACATACTTTTCAGTCATCAGTGCTTTGTAGGTGGCCAGGTAGTTTGTGGAGATCGATAGCACATCCTCTAGAATCACATGCTTTGGAAGCTGGCTTTTTATCAGCTCCTTCTCATCCTTTGAAATTCCTGTAGTGCATACAAACACATTTGCCTTGAACGTGCTCTGGATTTCAAACCCCATCTTCTGGTCTAAAGAACGATCCTGATATATGTCCGAAGGGTGATCCCCAGGTCACTGCAAAGCATAACAAACAAAGAATTTATTTCCCATTTGCACCCGAAACATGCTCCACCAGGGCAGAAACAACATTCTTCCTGTTCTTAATGTTCTTAAGTTCCCTAATCTTCATCTCAAGCTCTTGCTTCAGCTTTTCGTCAACCATCTTTATGTATTCCTCAACCTCCTTTTCCAGTAGAAGAAGCTTTTCCACGTTTTCTTTATTAAGACCCTCGACCATTAGCCTTGCATCGTCTCTTGCCTGTGCTCTCATCTCCTCGAGCTCCCTGCGCGCCTTTTCCAACCTTTCCTTGGCTTCGTTTTCGCATTGTACAAGCCTTTTAATACTTTCAACAGACATACCCCTGTGTTGGGCGCGTTGCTGGTCTTTTATAAGTTCAAGTGTTCAAACTCAACATAAAGCAGACGTGTTTATTTGCATCAAATAGACAGACATTTTCATGTAATATTTATCGAGAAGCCCAGGATAGACTTTCCTTCAGCCTTGCCGTGTATATTCTTCCGAAGTAAAAGACTCCTTCTCCTCGCAGAAAATATAGCCCGACCTTTATCTTTTTGCTCCCAAATCTGCATATGGCCTCCCCAATGGTATTGTTTTCGAGCTCGATGTCCCTGTCCAGCCATTCCACCATATCAGGCGTGAGGAACAGCTTCTTGTCGGAATATGCAACCAGATCTAGGCTCTGATTATGGAAATGCTGGATTAGCTTTCTGAAAGATAGAGCCCCGTCATAGAGAATTCCATACCAATGGTGGGAGCAAGTGGGACACCCAGGATCTTTGGCACATGTTTCTAGTCTGCTAATGACATTTCCATTGTCGACCGAATAATAGTTGCACTTGTTCCTAGCAGACAGGATCATCAAAGATGCAACTATTGAGTTTATTGTGCTTAGGGATGGAACTATATTCCCTGCTATTGTAATCGCCTCCTCAAACGATGTAGGCTCAACACCTGCGCATCTTCCTCGTATATAGGCTACATTGTAGATGTACTCCAGAGTGTTTCTGTTGTCCTTGTCAAAGGGGCCAAAATCAAGGTTCTTCAGGATCTCCACAATCTTCTCCGTCCTCTCTTTATAGTCTTTACAGCTCCTAAACTTCTCCAGATCGCTTGGAGTCGACATGTCCTCACAGTTTTCCACAATCGCTTTTAAATGCCTTTGATAGAAATCTTGGCAATCTCCATCCACTCGGAATCTCATTCCGAGAAACACATGCTTCGCCCATGCGATGCAGTGTTCGAAATTGGTAGGCCTCGAGCGAATGGTGCATACCAAGTGCTCCCTTGAGACCTTTTTTGGAATGCAGTCAAAGCATTCCGAGTTATAGTCAAAGTAGTATGCCTGTCCTTTGAACCCACCGCATCCCCCATCCACCAGCGGTGTTCTGGAAATGAAGCATCTCTGGTTCACATAGCTTCGTGCCTCAATGTTATCTAGGCAGCTATATACAGTCCTGTACCCTGCAAAAAACCTTGCATCAAACTCTGTAATGTCTGCACATATTGGAAAGACATCGCACCTCTCGTTTAGCTTCTTAAAAATCCCTGCAGCCACTGTCGCCTTGCTTTTTCCAATGTCGTCTCTGTTGAAGAAAAACTGCCTGTTGAGATTGGAAAGGTCAACGGTATCACTATCCACCAACGTTATGCTCTCCAGCTTTTCTCTGGCTAACAACTTCAACAATTCACATCCTATCCCTCCACAGCCAACCACCAGGATTCTCCCATCAGTCATTACTTGAGGCTCTGTCGGTGGGGCTTAACGCAGCAGCACAAATATAGAAAACTTTAATCTTTCTTTTCATCAGAGACATAGAAGATGTTTATGGTTCCCTGCTCGGAACTCAGCTTGAGCTTATAAAAGCCCTTTTCATACCTAGGATACTCCATAGTTGTTTCCGAAGGTGCCTTAACTGCAAAAACAAGGCTGCCGTCCAGAGAGGGAAGACGCTGCAAATCGGCATACGTAACGTATGCATTTGCAAGATTCTTTTCCGACTGTGAAAGCATCGAGATCTCCTCGTTGAGCCTGCAGAGAGTTGCATCCAGATCATCTCCCCTCAATATGCCCTCTGGATCTAGTCTGTGATTCTCCTTGTTTTCCTTCTCCTCGCCATCGAGTATATATCGATCGACATTTCCTCCAATCCACTTTGCATTGCTCACGGACCACTTGCTCAGAAGACCCAATCCCTCCAACACATTCGTTATGTCGTATATTCTCCTCTTCCCCACATTCAGCTCTATGGATGCTTGGTGGATACTCACATTCCGATCTGGAGACATGCTTACAAGCTTTAGAAATCTCCTGGTGAGGTTGTAGAGTGAGTTTTCCGATCTAGTAGACGATAGTCTGTCTGATGTCGGTTTTCTCGTCATAAGGGACGTTTCAGGTGGAAATGGTTTTAGTCAAAATAGGACGCGGGTTTCCTATAGAGGGACAATTTATGCATAGCCGGAAATGGAAGAAATAAGACGTGAATATGTAATACCTGCGCGTCTATGTTTTGGAAAGGTCTTAAGGTTCATATAAATATTATTAATTATCTACGTCCCACCATGGATAAACAAAAGTTCGGACTAACGGCGAAGAAGGAAGAGGATTTTTCTGAGTGGTATGTACAAGTCATAACAAAGGGAGAGATGATCGACTACTATGCAATAAAGGGGTGCTATGTGATGCGTCCTCTCGGGCAGTTCGTTTGGAAATGCATCCACAAATGGTTTACCAAGAAGATCGAGGAACTTGGGGTTCAGGAGTGCTACTTCCCCATGCTGGTTCCGAAGTCGATGCTTGAAATGGAGAAAGACCATGTGGAAAACTTCTCTCCTGAGGTTGCATGGATCACAAAGTGTGGAAATCAGGTTTTGGAAGATCCTGTTGCAGTGCGACCCACCTCGGAGACAATAATATATCCATCATTTTCAAAATGGATAAGAAGTCACAGGGACCTTCCTCTCAAGCTGAACCAATGGTGCAGTGTACTTCGATGGGAGCTGCATGGGACGCTTCCATTCATAAGGGGAAAGGAGTTCCTGTGGCAGGAGGGGCACACGGCATTTTTGACGAGGAAGGAGTCGGATGAAGAGGTGTTGGCCATCCTAGACCTGTACTCCCAGATATACTCCGAGCTTCTCGCTGTTCCCGTGATAAAGGGGAGAAAGTCTGAGAATGAAAAGTTTGGTGGTGCTGATTATACCACGTCAATTGAGGCTTTTATTCCTGGGTCTGGCAGAGGAGTGCAAGCTGCAACATCGCACTCTCTTGGACAGAACTTTTCCAGGATGTTCGATATCAAGGCTGATACGGATGAAGGGTCTGAAAGTAGCAGCTTTGTCTATCAGAATTCCTGGGGGATAACAACAAGATCGATCGGAATTGCGGCGATGATACACTCGGACAACCTTGGGCTGGTACTCCCTCCAAGGGTAGCTATGACTCAGGTTGTTATTGTTCCATGTGGAATAACGACTGCATCGTCAAAGGATGATACCGAGAGTCTAAGGGCATACATCAATGGAGTGTGTGTTCAACTCAAGAACTCTGGAGTTCGTGTGCATCTTGACGATAGAAGTAATGTAACGGCTGGATTCAAATTCAACCACTGGGAAATAAGAGGTGTTCCACTAAGACTGGAGATTGGATTCAAGGATATGGCAAGCTCGGAGGCCTGCTTAGTAAGGAGAGACACCCGCGCCAAAAAGCAAGTGTCTGTAGAGGGTATTGCTCATACAGTAATGGAAGAAATTGACACGATGCACAACGATATGCTCGCCAGGGCTACCTCAGAGAGAGACAGCAGGATTTCTTATGTCAAGAGCTTTGAGGAGTTTATGTCTGCTCTTGACAATAAAAACATAATAATGGCACCATGGTGCGGCATCAGCGAGTGCGAGATTGAGATCAAGTCTAGAAGCACAAGGGCAGACCCTCGCAGCGATGTTGTTTCTACAGGGGCAAAAACCCTGTGTATTCCCTATGGATCAAAGCCCTGTGATGGGATGAAATGTATCAACTGTAACAGCCAGGCTGTGCATTATACCCTATTTGGAAGAAGTTATTAACCTGAAATCTTGGCTCTGTTGTGACTTTTGAATACAGAGAAGGAAATAAGAGGCTGAGAATACACTGCACTATCTTTAATCATACCGTAGTAGGTACAACAGGATGAGGCCGTCCGCTGGAGCTATTGGGCCCTTCCGAGTGCGATTCTATGTCCCAGAGTTTATCTTCCAGAAGAAGACAGTTTTCTGGGGTATGTTTTCTGGGAACTTCTCTACTAGCCACCTTCTTTTCCATTAAATCCTTAATTTCTTGATACGACACTGCATGAGATTTTGTAGAAGCAAGCTCGAAAGAAAAGTGTTCCAGAAAATGGATGGCAGATCCGTTGGTCCAGCCAAATCCAACCTGAGGTGCATACTCGCCCTTGTACCCAGAATCCCCGACTCTTTCGCAGTTATATTTTTCAAAGATCCCTCTCCTTGTCACATCGGAAATGGATGTGGAAACAGATATGTTTTCTAAGAGGGACCTTGCCAGATGCAATGCCATTTGCCGCTCGCCTATCCTTTCCAGGAAAAACGTCATTATATGCACAAGAGGGGGCCATACATTCGGATAATCCCACTGCTCGGGGCTGTTTTTGTTTTTAGATCCGCTTGCTGGCATTCCTCCAGGGTGTCCAAATATCTCTTCTGCAAAGGCATTCAAAATATCGTAAACAGTGATGTTCTTGTCTGGCGGAGGGCTGATTCCATAGCACATTGGCGCCAGATTTGAGAAGTAGAAGCCTGGTGATGTGTGCTTCTTTTTTTCGATATCGTAGTCGTTCCACACACCCTCCTCATCGCTCCATAGAACAGCATTGATTGCCCTGTACCTCTCCTCGCTTTTCTTCTTGAAGTCCTCGGCATTCTTTGACCTCTTGCCTTCAACTACTTCAAATAACTTCATTATTATAAGTTCGTTGGCATACATTATTGCATTCAAGTCTGCGGGAACCCTCTTAGAAGTTCTTATCGAGTCGAGCTCTCCACGAACACCTAACCATCTGGAGGAGTAATCCCATCCTGATTCCGCTCCAGCCTTAAGGTTTGAGTAAATGTCCTCTTCTCTTCTTCTATACACCTCGTCCTTACTTTTGTTATTTTCCGCCACCTTTCTGTCTTCACTATAGGACTCTGCCCTTGGCGTGCAGTCAGAAACCCTGTAAACATTAAGCACATATGACTTGCCATCTTTCTCGATCTCTTCCTTTCTGTAGTTCATGAAAAAGTTATACTCCATTACGGCTGCCTTCAGTCCCCTTTTTATAATCTCCTCCACCTCCTCTGTCCATGGAACGTGTCTATAAACGGTAAAGAGCATCATGCAGAAGTATGGAGGCTGGGTTCTGTTTAGGTAGTACGTTCTCGTTCCATTAGGGATGAATCCATACTTTTCTATTAAGAGAATGAAATTCTCGACCATGCCCACGGCAATTTTGTGCATCCCGCTTTTGACCAGGCCCTCTATTATCCAGTATGTATCCCAGTAGTAACACTCCTTAAATCTATCTCCAGGGATGACGAACGGATTCTTGACTTTTATCATAGTTGAGTAATATCCCTTATCCAAATCTCTCTGCTTTACATAGAGGTTCTTCCATGCATCATTAAGCTCTTTAGAAACTCTAACGAGGGTTTCTAAGCTTTGCTTGAACCCTTCACTTTCTCTCTGCGGATTGGGCTCTAATAGCCTTTCCTCAAGCCTACTCACATATTCCGGAACACCACTGAACATGCTCGCTTCAAGCTCTTCGTTATCCTTGGCAAAGATGAATTCCGATCCCGGCTCGATAGAATGCATCCCCACGAAATTCCAGAAATCCTCTTCGCTCCTAAAGAACTTGCCTTCAGATTCCATGCTTCTAAGCATTTCATCAATTTCCTCAGGAGGTTTCAAAAAGAGTTTGTCCACTAAGTATTTGCTGTCCTTGGTAATTTTGTTTTCGAATGCAGCCTCAAGCAACTTCCTGCTAACACAGGGATTGGTGTCCATCCTGGGCATCTTCGATGGCCTTTTTGCTGCATGTATGGTAAGAGGGACAAGAGTCCATCTCATCCACCAGGTGAAGTTCATGTTGTTTGGTGTAAAACACTTTGTTTTATATGTATGATTATCAAGATTGATATAGAGCGTTGATCTATAATTTTATTAAGATTGATATAAAGCGTTGATCTATAATTTCATCGTATATATATAATGGTGAAGTTTCTGATAGATTCCGAAATAATCCAAAAATGGAAGTGACCTATGTGATATTGCGCCACTGATGGAAAATATACGGTTTCTATGCCCGGACGAAGCGCATTTATTTTCAATTGGTGCAGCCCTTAAATGAAAGGAAGTTTTTTGTTGGGCATCTCTATAATGAGCTATCTCTTTGTGGTTTACCTGAAAGTCCGCGAGCTAAGACAGCTATCCAAGCCACCATCCAAGGTATACCTTAAGCTAACAACACTCGAGCAGGTAAAGAAAACCAAGGCGTATAACAGAGACAAGCTAATCATGTCGATCTTTGAGCTTACTCTTCTTCTTATGAGAGACCTTTATCTGATCAAAAGGGGAGTGCTTGAGAATGTGTACACCAAGCACTTTATGGGCAGCTGGTACGGAGATGCCTTGTTCTTGGTGGGATATGCTCATCTCCAGAGGCTTTTTGACCTCCCACTTGGAGTTATTTCGACGTTTTACATCGAGGCTAAGCATGGATTTAACAAGACAACACTCTCGACATTTTTGATGGATTTCCTGAAGATGTCACTTATAATCACGGTTCTATTCGGGCCTTTTTCTTATGTTTCAACAAACATCATCAAGAAGTACTATAAGACGTCTTTCTACATCTATCTGTGGGTCTTCATGGCTGTTTTCCAGATAGGGCTCGTCATCGTATATCCGATTGCCATTCAACCTCTGTTCAACAAGTTTGAGGAGATGGAGGAGTCCAATCTCAAGACAAAGATCGAGAAGTTGGCTGAAAGGGTTGGAATTTGTGCCAAGAAGATACTGGTAATGGATGCATCGAAGAGGTCTGGGCATTCTAATGCCTACTTCATAGGACTTACCAAGGAAAAAAGGATTGTGATATACGACACTTTGCTGAAACAAGTGGATGAGGAGGAAACTCTTGCTATTCTATGTCACGAGCTTGGACATTGGAAGCATAACCATGTTGTAAAGATGACATCCCTTGTCCTTCTCATCCAGCTGCTGTATCTGTATGTATTGAATGTTTCATTGAACTCCAAACTCTTTGGGGATGTTGTGTTAGGAAAAGATCTGCCGTTGCTGATAAGATGCATCTACTTCCTTATGGTAATTGGGGCCTTCAGTGTTCCCGTTGATGTGCTAAGGAATTTCATATCCAGGTACTTTGAAGCCCAGGCAGACAGGTTTTCTGTGTCACTTGGATATGGGAAAGAGCTTTCGTCTGGGCTGGTCAAGCTTTTCGAAAAGAACAGCAGCAACATGGAGCCGGATCCGCTTTATGCAGCAATTGTTCATACACATCCCACCGTGATTGAGAGAATCAAACTGATTGAGGATGAGATGAATAAAACCAAGTAGCTTTTTAAATGCTTAGTACCCGTATCCCCGGATGAAGACGCCGGAGACTCAGCCTGATCTGATGGGGCTGATAAGGTCTGCAGTGAACTCTCTGCATCGCTTGTCGTCATCAAGAAACATGAAGTCGAGATACTGCTACAAGAAGATGGCCCAGGAGCTAGACAAGATTGAAGGGCCTCTGCATTCATTGAGTAGTCTGAAGAGCATTAAGTGGGGCGGAGATAAGGTAATTGGTAAGATTCAGGAGTTTATAGATAAAAAAGTTGTAGAAAACATAAAGACAGAAAGCGACCTTGAAAGGTATCTAAATATCATTTCACCAGCTGCCTATGATGATGCGAAAAGAAGGTTGGTGGGTAGAAGCGTTGAAGACCATGGATGTAGGGATGGGCCCTGCTTGGGGGCCAAGGACTACGCTTGTAGAAGGAGAAAGTACATCCCGGGATATAGAACAGGGGGCTATGCGATAATGAAAGCGCTGTGGATAAGAGAAGGGGTTACTAAGCATGAGATAGCACAGATAGGAAGAAACTACTGCGATGCCGAGTTTGACTTTGTCTCCAGGCACTCAGCTTGGTCCTCCATGAAGACACTGGTTAAAAAGGGACTTGTATATAGAGAGGGAAGATCGAAATTTTATCTCACGGATGAGGGGAGAGAGCTGGCAACAACTATGTTTGCAAATACATCTGTTGTTGAGGAGGAGGAAGAGGTTACGCTTATAATAGATGCTAGGGAAATCAAGAATAGGAGATCCAGGCTATTTTTCCAAGAATACTTTGAGTTGAGGCAGGTTAAGCACGAAACCAGGGTTCTCGAGGCTGGGGACTTTCTCTGGGTTAGGGGTGAGAGGGTATGCAGCTCGATAATAGAAAGGAAAAGAGGAAGCGACTTTGTGAGCAGCATAATGGATGGAAGGTTTAAGGAGCAAAAGAATAGGTTAAGAAATAGCGGGATAAGAAGAATTTTCTATGTTGTAGAAGGGTTGAAGAACATCCATATGCAGAAGGTGGGGAAGGAGCTTGTGATGTCGTGCTTGACTGCAACGAAACTGGAGGGGTTTATTGTTATAGAGACAAGGGACATAGTCCAGACAAGCTCCGTCATTCATATGATAGATCGTGAAGTGAGAGGAGAGTGCGAAAAAAAGGCAAAGGCCATGGAAGGAACAGAAGACCACAGGGAACGTGATGGCCACCTAAATATCAGTATGAATGTGGGCGAGGAGACGGAGATGAGCTATGGAAGCTTTATTGATAGGAGCTCCAAGGGAAAAGGAAGGACCTTGACCTACCTCCTTTATATGTCTCTGCTTTCAATCAAAGGAATGGGCCACAGGAGGGCTTATGCACTCGCTGAACACTACAAAACAATCGGGGAGCTGATCAGGAGGCTAGAAGTTGATGGGAGAGATAAGCTCTATGGCTTTGAAGTGGATGGAAGGAAGATACCCAGGAGGAGTGCTAACAGCGTAATAGAGTTTTTTCTGGAGTAGCGGAGAGGTTCATAATTGGAAATATTTTGGTCCCAGAATGGCTGGAATCAGCGAGAAACTGAAGGGATTGAAGTTTATGCAAAAAGCAGAGAGGAAAAAGAATGATGATTGTGAGGTGTCGTTTTCGACGTATTTCTGTAGAAAGGGGGTCTTCAGCTATAACAACAAGCAGAAGATCCACGAGCAAGAGGATGAGATTCAGAAGAAGGCCAAGAGCTGAGATGCTTTGTGCTAGTATCATCTACCCATTAAACATGTATGCTTCTTATATGTCTACTTTATTGCTGAGCCCCTCCTGCGCTATTTCAAATGAATGAGGACGGAGTGAATATAAAGGAGCTGATAAGCGCTAGGTTCCAAAACCCGAAGTTTGTCTACGACGGGAAGAGGATGAGGGTTCTGCAGGAAAGGAAAGTAGTTGACTACACCTCGGGGATTTGCATCCAAAGGGTCAAAAGGAGACTTAGTCCGCTCCAAGTCAATACAAGCTTTGATCTGTCTCCTCAGATTCTCAACTTGAAATCTCCTGAGTTATGCTATAACGACATATCCAGCTTGTTTACCACGAAGATCGAGCATGTCAGCGTCAATAAGGTCAAATGCCCTGTAAACATTGTTAGGTGGACTCCTGATGGGAGAAGGCTTATGAGTGGCACGGCAACGGGCGAGTTTACGCTTTGGAACGGATATGGATGCAACTTTGAAACCATCCTCCAAGCACATGAGTCTCCTGTTAGGGGAATGGAATGGTCGCCCTCGGGCTTATTCTTGATATCCTCCGACAACTTTGGAATAATTAAGTATTGGCATCCATCGATGAATAACATACAGATAATACAAGGGCACACCGAGGCAGTTCGGGATCTCTCGTTTTCCCATAACGATAGTAAGTTCTGTTCAGCCTCTGATGACTCTACAATAAAGATTTGGGACTCGATAGAAGCAAAAGAGGAGTCTGTCCTCAGAGGACATAACTGGGATGTAAGGGCAGCACAGTGGCACAAGTACAAGTCGCTGATAGCTAGTGCTGGAAAAGATAACCTTGTCAAAATGTGGGACCCGCGGACTGCAGAGGAGCTATGCACCCTACATCATCATAAGAACACAATACTGGCCTTAAAGTGGATGGGCGACGAGAACTATCTTCTTACGGGGGGAAAAGATCAGGTGATAAAGATGGTAGACATTCGAACAATGACTGACGTGTTTACCTACAAGAATCACAAGAAAGAGGTTACATCGATAGGGACACATCCGTGCATTCCAGACATATTTGTTAGCGGAGGTACAGAGGGGGGGATTTACTTTTGGCAGGCGTATACCCAAGTGCCGTTAGAAGTTATTGAAGAAGGGCATGAAGGCACGGTGTGGTCGCTGGATTACCATCCAGTAGGGCATATTCTGGCGTCAGGATCTGTGGACCAAAGTGTGAGGTTCTGGGTCAGGCCCAGGCCTGATGAGAATAACGAGCCCGCCGTCGGAGGATTTGTCGACGAAGAAAACGATTCCGATGGTGGAGCAATACCAGGGCTTTAGTGAAGGATATATTCTGCGGAATGCTTGCAAGGACCCACCTGGACATTGTCCATTACTAAATATATCTTTTCTTCTATGTTTATCGAAGAAAGTTGAATAATTACAATTGAGAAAAATAAAAACAAATCCTGAATGATTGCCGAGCACGAATACGACTTTGTTATTCTTGGAACAGGACTGGTTGAGTGTGCAGTTGGGTGCATCCTGGCTCGAAAGAATAAAAGGGTTATTCTATTGGATAGGAACCCGATGTATGGATCGGATTTTGCGACACTTAGGTATACAGAACTGGAGACATACTTCCAAAGCCCAAGTATTGCTCCAGAGCTGGAGGTCTATGACACCGAGTTTTCTATTGACCTGACGCCGAAGTTGTTTCTTGCAGACAGCAAGATGCTGAAGATGCTGGTTAGATACGGCATAGATGAATACCTGGAGTTCTGCAGAATTCCCGGGTCTTTTTTGTGGAGGAAGAAACTGCACCCTGTTCCTACAAACGAGGCTCAGTCCATGACAACAGGACTGATAGGGATATGGCAGAAGCCGAAGGTTATGAGATTTTTCTGGAACGTAAGAGACTATGCTAGGGAGGCGGCGAAAGGAAAGGCCTACAAATTCAAGGATACCATGAGGGAAGAATTCAAGGAATATGGGCTTACGGAGGAGTCGATGGAGCTTATAGGCCATGGAATAGCCCTGAATCTCGACGACTCGTATCTGGACAGACATCCGAAGGAAACGTTTGATAAGATTGTAACGTATGTGAGGTCGATCATATGCTATGAAAACTCGATGGAGTCTCCGTATTTATACCCAAGGTATGGACTTTCCGAGATTGCACAGGGATTTGCCAGGAGCTGCTGCACGAAGGGAGGAGAGATAATGATAAATGCAGAGATATTGGAGGTGAACGAAAAAAACGTGGAGGTGTTGGTCCGAGAGCCTGTTAACAAGAATGTTTTGAGAATTAAGGCGGGGAAGATAATTTCTGGACAGTCCTATTTCCAGAGAAGCACGCTACTGTATGAGATCATAAGGGGAATATGTATAATAAGAGGAGATCCCGTTTGTGTAACAAGAGGAGCCTCCTCGGCACAGATAATCTTTTTGAAAGAAGAGTTGAAAAGGAGGAATGACATCTTTGTTGTGGTGCTGGGATCTGAAGAGAAGTCGACGCCTGAAGGCTACAAGGTGGCGATTATAAGCACGGTAAAGGAAACCAGCGACCCCGAGAATGAGATAAAGGTCGTTCTAGAGAAGCTGGGGGATATCGTAAGATACTTTGTTGATGTGAAGCCAGTATACCGGGCAGAGGATACGGAAAACGTAATTTTTACAAAAGGCGTAGATGAATCGCCTCATTTTGAAGATATTTACGAAGAGATAGAAGGAATTTGCAAAAAGCTGAATGTTTTCGATTAGCCGGCAGTCAGGGCCCTCCACTTCGAAATTACTAATCTTTTGTGCTGTACAAGGCCTACAACATATCGATTTCACGGAGCCCTTATGGAAGTAAGGACAGGGATGATAAGCAAGGCCCTTTCGTCCTGTTACTTGAAGACCAATAAAACATCGGTTGTATGCAGCATACATTTTGAGCAGAAGGGTGAAACAGAGCCGCAAGTTGAGGTGGTTTTTTCGGAAGTGGTTCCTTTGTGGACTCACTCACCTGCTAGCTCAATTGTCAAGTCACTGTTTTCAACAAAGGTGCGGTCTACGAGAATCAAGGTCTTTTTTCATACCGTCAAGCATGGGAGTGATTTGTTTTCGTGCCTTGTCAATTCGTTTTCGATATGCGGGATGCTGTCTGGTGTTGGGATGGTCGACACTGTCTGCTCCAGCACGGTATATGCCGGTAAAAACGGCATCACACTTACGGATGATCAGGGGCTACTTCCCTTGCACATGGCATACATGATCCATAAGAAGAAAGTTGCACAGATACATTTTGATGGTTGTTTGGACTCCAACCTCATAGCCAAGGGCGCTGAGGAGCTTGTCCGTGCATGCATTGAGCAAGGCAGCTTGCTGAAGTTGAAAATAGAAGAGATTGTGAAAGGTAGGACGAGCATGTGATGTTTTTCTTAGTGATGGATTTGTCTCAGATCTTAATGCAATGAAATGAAGAGGCCTTTGGATCCCCAAGATGAGCTTAAAGGAGTTGGAGAAGAAAGAAGGAGCCATACAGAGAAGAAAAATTTTTGTTGTGGTTGGAATGGCAGGAAGTGGAAAGACAACCTTCTGCCAGAGGCTATACTCATGGATCTCTCAGGACGAATGCAGAATAGATGCAGCAACTGGGCTGAATGCATCTATATACTCAATCAACCTAGATCCTGCCGTTGTGAATGCAAAGATGCCATTGAATCTTGACATAAGGGATGTTGTGGACTACCATGAAACCATGGAGAAGTATGAGTTGGGGCCGAATGGGGGAATTACAACATGTCTGAATCTATTTCTCTTGAATATCGGGACATACATTGACAGGATAGTGGAAGAGTATGTTATTGTAGACACACCTGGCCAAATCGAGGCATTTACATGGTCATCCCCCGGATATGTGCTAATAGAAACACTCAAGACCATTGGAGATGTTATTCTCGTATATACGGTTGACTCCCTGTCTTCCCACAAGCATGCTGTGTTCATGTCAAACATGATGTATGCAGCTTCCCTGATGTGCAGATATGAAGTTGAAACGCTCTGTCTCTTCAACAAAAAGGATTTGTCTGGGAGCGAACTCCTCGAGGAATGGATCTCGGACTATGAGAAATTCCGGGAGTCGTTGAATGAGGACGACATGTTTTCTCCTGTTTTGGGCTCAATGGCCCTCCATTTCGAGGAGTTTTACAATTCGATAAGAACGGTATCTGTTTCCTCGTATACGGGATACGGGAAATCGGACTTTTTTGGTGCTGTTGATCAGATGCTTGACGAGAAGTACTTGAGGAAATAAATTTGGATGGAATACAAAGCTTTAGGACGTGGGAGTTAGCCTAGTTGATTTCAAAGCCAAATTTTCGTAATTTGGGATCCCCCAGTAGTCTATGAAGGCCCGAGACAGAAGAAACAGAACCAAAATGAAGAGTATCGGCAGTATTGCCAGGATCAAGGAATCTAAGTTGCCATACTCTCTGCCCCATGGGCCCTATGTGGTGGTTTCGGTTGTTTCACTGGGAAGGGAGTGTGAAGGTTATTTTGATAAGTATTTGCATGGAAACGGCGGCCTGTTCTATTCCGAAGAATGTAAGATGAACTTCTTGTTCAAACGAACTGATGAGCTTAGCGAGTTTCAGCTAGGATATGTTTGTAGAGTAAGCGATATAGTGGTATTTTTTATCGACTCCAACGAAATAGACGGCAGTAAGCTTAAAATAATCAAGAAGTTTATTCCAAGCTGTCTGTTTTGCATATCGACCCAAAGTCTAAGGGATGCAGCCAAGAAGTTTGTTCGGAGGCATTTCCCGAAGGAGCGAATAGTCGAGATAGGCGGGCTAATGGATGCCTTGAGCAATGTAAGGATTAAGAACACGTCGGTCTGCAGAAGACCATATATTGTGCCGAGCAATGCATACTCAGACGGGGAGTATTTTTATGTCGAAGGTTTTTTAAAGCATGGATTTCTAAGCGACAAAGTGATTGTCAACGGACAGTATGAGATGACGATTGAGGAGGTTTTTGCAGATAGGGCATACAAAGGAGAAGATCTACGCGTGAGCATTGATGCCGGAGGCACTTTTTTCTCCGAGGCAGAGGAGGCAGATGGGGAATGTGATGAGGAGTCCCTAATGTCTGCTTGTGACTCGGATGATCCAAAGGAAAACGACGAGGATGACGAATCTGCTCTTGATGATGAGTCTTCTGCTGGCGACCAACCTTCGCTAATAGACAAGTATTCTGAGTACAGAGGAATAAGAAATCTTTCAACATGCAGCTTCAGGTCGTATAGTTTCCCTGAGCATTACAAGAGCCTTGTGTTTTTTGATGACTCTAGAAGGGCTGAAAAACTGGTTGTTGGAAAAGACAGCGTTATGCCTGATGGGCAGATGGTCAGGATAAAGCTTAAGTACGAGGGCCTTATTGAGGAGCAGATATATGTGGTTTTCGGATGCTATGAGTATGAAGACAGGAAAACAATACACAACTTTCACTTTGAAGGAGAGGTACCCTTAAAAGAAGAAAGCATGGTAGTTGACCTGGGGCATAAGATTGTTGACATATGCCCAATGATTACAAAAAACCTTAACCAGAAGGTTTTTAAAAGACAGAAAGAGCTCGAATCTGGTGTCATAAGCTTCATTGGGCCGATATCATTTGGTTTGTCTAGAGTGCTTATATATAGAAAATCTGCTCTAAGGGAGTTGTCTGCAACCACGCTTGCTTCTGTTGGGATGAATGGATTTATGGGAGACAGAGTTATTTTTGAGGAGGCGGTGCTCCAGGGAATTCCATTCAAGAACAAGAAGAGATACAGCCTTGTTAAGCGGATGTTTAACAGCAAAGAAGAGGTCATGTACTTCCGGAACATCCAGATCTACATGAGAAACAGAAAGATCACTGGATTCATCAAGAAGCCGATAGGGACAAAAGGGACATTCAAAGGATACTTTTCACAGCCTATAAAGTCGGGGGACAAGGTGATGATGTCTCTATACAAGAGGGTTTTTTTGGAAAATCAATAAATACAACAGCCTTAACTGTACTTAAGCTTTTAGTTTTCACTTCCCTGAATGAAGACATATATCAGGGAAAGGAGATTGGGAGAGGGGACGTACGCCGTGATATACCTAGGATACAGGGCCCTTCCTCAGGATAAACCTCTTGTAAGTTCGGGCACGAGAATAGAAGATGTTCCTGTGGCAATAAAGAAGATAAAGCCGACCAAATACACACAAGGGCATGAGATAAGTGCCATAAGGGAAATCAAATCTCTGAAGAGGATAGATAGTAAGTATGTTGTCAGGCTGATAGATACCTTTGTATATGACAAGTGTGTCCATATAGTGCTGGAGTATGTCGAGACTAATCTTGAGAATGTGATACGGAATTCAGATAAAATCATCATGCCTGGAGACATCAAGGCATGGATATTGATGGTGCTAAGGGGAGTTTATGAGTGCCACAGGCTATTTATAATCCACCGGGACATCAAGCCAAACAATATACTTATTACGTCTGAAGGTATGGTTAAGCTGGCTGACTTTGGACTTACCAGGGGGATAGGAAACCGGATGACACCGCAGGCCGTAACTAGATGGTATAGAGCGCCAGAGCTTCTCATGGGGTCTCGAGACTATGGAAGTCCCGTTGATATGTGGTCTGTCGGATGTGTGTTTGCAGAACTGTTTTTAAGAGTTCCCCTGTTTGCAGGAGATACAGACATCCAGCAGCTGGATATGATCTTTAGGGCCCTTGGAACGCCTGTGGAAAGGGAGTGGCCGGGAGTTTCCACTTTACCCGAGTTTCTTGATTTTCAACAATATCCTAAGGCATCTTTGAATGGCCTATTTTCTGCAGCATCTTCTGATGCATTGGACCTGCTGGAAAAGCTCCTTACTTTGAATCCGTGCAATAGAATCAGCTGCGATGATGCTATAAAGCATCCCTATTTCAAGTCGTCACCTCCGCCCACACCCATAGGAAAACTTCCTGTGTGAGCAAAGATTTTTGGAAGACAGAGACTGTAATGGCCGTATCAATGCGGTCTCTATCCCCGTCTAATGAATTCTAAGGTTTCGTCGATTTAATTGCGTTTTGACTAAAAAACAAAAAGCCCTTCAAATATATATGCACTCAAGAGATTTTGCATCCCAAGCTATGCATCAGGCGGGCAAGCAATTTCCAAAAGCTTTTGAAAGCCAGAGGAAGCCAAAGATGAAAATCCCGGACTTTCCGTCTGAGCTTGAGAAGGACCAGGAGTCTTTCTTTTCTTTTGACACATCGATTCAGCCTCCGCCGCTTAGCACGACAAACTGCTTCATTACGGAGACAACAAACACAGATCCTAACTTGCTACGATCCACGATGTACACTCTTCCCACGGACACAGACACATTTGAGTCTATGGAGATTCCCTTCGGACTTGTTCTCAATCCTTTCAACCAGAAGGCCATGGCTACGGAGCTGGACAAAAACATTTCGGTAAGATGCTGGCAATGCCAAAGCTATGTTAATATTTTCACCAGGATCGAAGGAAGTGTCTTCTACTGTAATATCTGCAATTCCAAGAACCAGGCAAGAGAAGGAATAAGTAATGAGATTACAAGATACTCCACAATAGAATATGTCGACAGGACGAGAGGCGGTAAGGAGGAGAAGTCTGAGTTAGGAAATGTAGTTTCTGAAGGTTTGTTCAGGACTACGGTGGTTCATGGTCCGGCGTTTGTTTTTGGAATTGACATCACTGTCCCAACACTAATGGACCGTGCATTCAAGGCAATAGGGCGTCTTATCAAAGACGAGAACTTCCAGTTCCTGTTTAAGAAGATAGGGATGGTCTTGTTTTCTGACACTGTTTCGCTAATCAAGCCGTCTAGCGGAGTGATCACCGAAGTTCTATTGCCTGACAGATTTCAGCTTCCATTCATCTCTCCCGAGTTCTTAATGGATGTTGAAGATGAAAAGCTGATGAAGTTATTGGTGGATTATGTTTCAAGGATACCCGTTGGCAAAGGAAAGCCCAAGAGCGGCGTCGGCGACTGCCTAAAGATTGCTGTTTCCATAGCAGGATACTGTAAAGGGTCGAAGGTGGCTGTCTTTACTAATGTTCAGGATATTCTGGAGCACGAGGAGATATCGAAGCAACTCATTGAGGTAGGATGCTCACTAAATGTCTTTTCAACACAAAAAACATCGGCCGCTAGACTCTGTGCTTCTACAGCAGGCAGAAGCTTCGTATATACACCCGAATCCCTTACAAGACTGGAGTCTGATTTGGTGAGTCTGGGAATCACGAAAAGTTCGTACAAAGTGCGGGTTGAGGCAAAGACGTCTGATGCCGTAAGGAAGCTGGGGTTTTACGGAAATACTGTTTTTGAGCATCTTGGGTTCCAGGACTTTGCACAGATGGACGATAAGACTACACTTGGGATGACCTTTTCTCTAGAAGAGCCTCTTCAGAATAAGTCCAAAGTGTATATCCAGGTGATACTGAATTTCTACTGCTTTGATGGTTCAAGCAGGACTCTTGTGATGAACTCCAGCTTTGAAGCATCCTCGAGAATCTCTGAGGTTTATGCAAGCCTCAGCTTTGACACTCTAGCATGTATATATGCAAAATACATCGCAATGGATGAAAGCGTTGTCAAGGAACACTGTAAGAAGGTTGAAAGCACCATTAGTCGATCTCTTAAGTACTACAGAAACAGCTGCTGCAAAGAGGCATCCAGCTCCCAATTTGTTCTTCCGGAATCCATTAAGCTGATTCCTCTGATATACCAGGCTATGCTGAAGAATAGCTGCTTTTCCAATGACATAAATATTGAGTGTGTGTCCCGAATAACAGGCTTCACCGTCGAGCAAAACCTCAGGTTTTTTTATCCGCGTCTGTTTGCGTTTACCGATTTCTATATAGACAAGTCTCTAGAGAAGGTCAAGGCACTGAAGCTCACCGGTGAGTCGCTCAATTCAGAGGAGATCTATGTTTTGGATAATTCGCAAAAGATATACATTTATATAGGAAAGGATGTGGATGCGTCCCTAAAGGAAGCCATATTTACAGATAAGACAGAGGAAAACGAGATCTTGCACAGAATGATTGATGAGTTCTACTCCTACTATGATAGTGAGCTACCTGTCGTGTTCGTGGAAGAAGGAAAGGGAGGGTCTGAAGTTGAATTTATCGGATATCTGGTCGAAGACAGACTCAACAACATACCATCCTATCCGGATTACATATGCGAGCTCCACTTCAAGGTCAAAAGTGCTTGAGAAGAATAGCTTCTCTGTCTGGTGAAGAGAGGGGATATTAAAAACTATGGGATAGCCTTTAATTATTAAGTTGTCTTTACACCTCGTCGTCCTTCTGCAGACCTTCCCCAAGTAACGCAGCATGTGTCAGGGTTACTATGCCGCAGAGTGCAGATATCGCAAGAAGCCCCACTATCGCTTCCTTGAAGAATATAAAGAAGATGAGTATGCCGACGAATCCGGCTATACACACAGATCTTGGTTCTAATTCGATATTACACACCGTTGGCCTCACCCTATAGGCATATACACCGGCCGCGACAATTCCGATAAGTATGATCAGCTCTAAGCGATACAGAACATAAATCAGCGTGAATATGGCTGTCATTGCAAGATAGTGGAATTTAAATCTATCAAGATTAGCAAAAACCCTCCTTTTTGCATCATTTAAATTCTGTGGGACACAGATCCTGCCTATGTTGAAGAAGTCCCTTGTTACATCCTTATCTCCCAATGCCTCCTTGATATTTCTCTGGAAAGTTTTTTCTTCCTGTATTCCTCCCTGCATGTTTTCCAAGGGCTCTTCTTTGTTTAACTACTAAAGATATTCGGCTCTGTGCTGTTTCAAAAATGATTGATCGCAAAGAAACACAGTTCACTACCAATGGACTTCTTCTGTTCCGGCAGGCATGTTTCATGAAGCCACCAATCAAATCTTTTCCCAGATAGCATTGGTGATCTCAAACATGGAGGGACCAGAACTAATGTCGACCGTAAAGACATCATTCATTTTCTTATTCCTTATTCTGCAGTATTTCTTCCCATCTCCTTCCAAAAACTCGATTCCAAATCCTTTGACAATTTCAAGATATATCTCGTTAAAGGAGGGCCTTGAAAGGGATCTCAGCCTCTCTTCTTTTTCCTGGATGGCTTTATCTGTTGTAATGATATTTGCTTTTATCTTCTCATTTTCATCCTCAAGCTCAACTATCTTTTTGGCAAGTCTTAGCTTTTCGTTGTTTATTTCCATAAATGCATCATTTTTCTTACTGTGGGTATATGAGTATTTGCGAACCTCTGCCTCAAGCTGCATATTCTTTTTCTTGAAGAGCTGGACATTCTCCTGAAGAGCCTTTGTCACGGTCTCCATCTTTAGCCTTTCCTCTCTCCGTTGGCTATTCAGTGCCAAGAGTATATTCTTTTCTATAGGGTTTTTGAACTTTTCGCACAAGTCTTGTAGCAGCGCTTTTGTCTCTTCCATTTGGGTATGTTTTTTTAGTTTCAGGTATTCACGGACTCATTACAGTCTGGCGCAGTCCAAAGTCCTGGGGGGATTGCACTGTAGGTTGGATGGCCGAGTGGTCCAAGGCGCTGGCTTAAGGTGCCAGTCTCTCAGGAGGCGTGGGTTCGAACCCCACTCCAGCCATTTTGTTTCTAACAGCCGCCTAATTTTTTGAACTCAGAACATAGATATTCAAAATGGTTTACTTGGTATGAGATGATCAAAGCAAACATAGGCAGCCATCCCTTTATTTATCAGGTAAGCAGATATTTGACATCTTCCTGAGTTATCTTCGAGTGGATACTTCCATGGACCATGTTCTTACTGATCCTTAGATGGGCTTTTGGAAACTTTGAAATGGCCCTGCTTATCAAAGACTCGCTGTCAGACACATTCGCAGCCACCAGGGATTCTTCGCCAACAAATGTATAAACAAAGCACTGGACACCACCTTTCAATCCCTCCCCGGAGAGCAACCCTATGCATCTCCCCAGATCCTTTCTGGTGCAGGACTCAGTTGGTTGATAGTAGTAGATTGTAATCTGCTCGTTGGAATCAGAAGCATTTTTGGCCTTTGCTAGAAGCTCCAGAAATTCCTTCTTGTTCTTGAAATATTGGGCCTTGCTGAGTTCTTCGTCCTTCTTTCTGTTCCTCTGGTTCAGCACTTCAATTTTTTGCCTATAGAACAGAGGGATTGCCTTGTCAACATTGACCACATTCCCCATGCTGAGCTTGCTCAAACAAAGTTCCGCTTCTGCATCGAGCTCATGGGCTTTCTTTCCAGTTACACCGACTATCCTTCGTGTATTAGCAGACACTCCTGTCTCGCTCACAATCCTGAACTTTCCTATGTCAGAAACATTTGTTACATGTGTTCCTCCACACATTTCTTGAATAATCAGCCCGTCACTCTGCATAGTTATAATCCTCACGTTTTCAGGGTACTCTTCATTTTGCATCCGGACAATATTGGGATTGTCCATAGCCTGCCTCCTGTCCAAGATCACGGCTTTGACCTCTGCACCTTTCTTAATAAAATCATTGATTTTTCTTTCCACATCTTCCAGCTCCTCGTTTGTTAGCTTCCTCCCTTCAAAATCAAATCTAAGCTTATCCGGGTCAACAAGACTTCCGCGTTGCTGTGTCTTGATCACCGTGCGGAGAAAGAAGTTCAGCAGATGCGTTCCGGTGTGATTTCTCATTATCCTTCTTCTTAGTTCGTAGTCATACATCTGCAGTGCCTGGTGCGATGCACTTCCATCTAGAGCCCCCTTATGAACAACGAATCCCAAGATTGCCTGTGTATCAGTAACATTGAATACACCTGTATCCCCCGAATCGTCTCTGAAAATAATTTTTCCGGTATCTCCAACCTGGCCTCCGCACTCTGCATAGAAACATGTCTTGTCAAATACAATCCCAAGCTCTATCCCTTTGGGTATCTTGCAGGGCTCGGTAATGACATCTTCCCCTGCGACGGCAAAAAGAAACATGGCACTCACGCCGTTTCTTTCATATTTAAAAGAGTCGTCCGTAGGTGGAAATTTGGAACACATCCCAATGTCAATATTTAGCTTCGTTCCTTTGGACTTCTTACTGGCCTCAATTGCTCTCTGCCTGCAGCTTTCAAAATTTGTATAATCAATCTCGATATTTCTCTCTACGGCCATTAGCTCGGTCAAGTCTACAGGAAATCCATACGTGTCATACAGCAAAAACAAGTCTTCCCCGCTTATTTTATTGCTACTCTCAGCGAGCCTGTTGAATCTTTCAATTCCTTTCTTTAAAGTCCTCATAAATAGGAGTTCTTCCTTATTCACACACTCAACTGACTCCAGTTCTATTCCTATTGCATGTGCCGCAACCACTACTAACTCCCCAAGAACCCCCTCCTTCAGGCCAAGAACTTCGTGTGCATATCTAACCGCTCTCCTCAAGATTCTCCTCAACACATATCCCACCCCGTCATTGCTGAAGTCAACCTTGTCGTATACACAAACAGCTATGGTTCTGCAGTGATCTGCCACAACTCTGAAGGCAACGTCAGTGCTCTCCGCCTTGTCGTTATACTTGAAGCTGCAGTGGCTTTCCATAGCCTTAATTATCGTGGAGAAGCTGTCTATTAGATAGTTGGATTTGACGTCCATAAGTATACTCAGGAGTCTCTCAAGTCCTATTCCTGTGTCTATACACTTTCTTTCAAGAGGAGCAAGGCCAGAAGTAGTTCTGTTGTATTCTATAAACACAATGTTCCAGATTTCAATGACATTGGGGTCGTCCTTGTTCACCAGTCTAGAAGCATCCCTAGACCCAATTCTGTCATAGTGTATCTCTGTGCAGGGCCCACACGGACCCGTATCCCCCATCTCCCAAAAATTGTCTTTGTACGACGCTGCAATGATCCTGGAGGGGGGAAGATACTTGCGCCATATTCTTCCACTTTCCTTGTCCAGCTCGTCGTAGTAGGTGACATATAGTCTGTCTGTGTCTAATTTGAGAACCTCAACCAGAAACTCCCAGGCAAATCCTATGCCCTCCTCTTTGAAGTAGTCTCCAAACGACCAATTCCCCATCATCTCAAAATATGTGTGATGGTACGTGTCCTTTCCCACATCATCCAGGTCATTGTGCTTTCCTCCTGCTCTGATGCACCTCTGCACACTACAGGCCCGGCGGAGATCTTTTTTTTCTCCAAGCAAGTTCTTTTTGAACTGAACCATCCCACTGTTTGTGAAAAGTAACGTGTCGTCCTCATAAGGAACTACAGAACTCGAATTCACAATCTTGTGCGACTTAGAAGCGAAATAGTTTAGAAAAGACTGACGCAGCTTTTCCGTTGTCCACATCATCAGGGTGCAAAAGTTTTCGGTGGATAAGTATTTATTTTGTTTTCTTCCCAATGTAAGAGATGGCTCGTGCTTTGAATAGAGCAAAACATCTGAGCTTTCACTATCTGATCTTCCCGGATAACTCGTTCCTTATTTCTTTTAGAAGCTGTGCAAGGTTCCGAGGACTCATTCCAGAATCCAGGAGCTTGTACATTTGGTCAATCATGTCCCCGGTGAGGTGTAACTTCAACTCATTGGCGAATTCCAATACATCCTTATATCCATCCTCCATGTATGCTAAAAATAGCAAGGGCCCAATAAAAAATTTGCATGTAGCCTTTGGCCAATACGCTCAAGCCGCCTCTACTTGTTCTGCCGGCTGATCTCAGCCATTCTTTCCAGGTGCTCGGCTGTTGGTAAACTCGTGGTCCCCTGAATCTCTCTTGTGCCAAAGCTATAGTCGAAGTCCTTCTCAATGACAAATCGTATGTCAGTGTTATCTACAGTGCTTTTTCCCTTGTGCTTGCACAATAGCGCAGATCGGTGTATTATGTCCGACAGGAACTTCTCTGTTAAGAGCTGGAGATTTCTTATCACGTCCTTGTCAATCTTCTTGTTGCAAAGCTTCAAAAGCTTTTTCGGGCAAAGAAAGTGATGTTCAATGCTCATTCCCTAGGGATGCAAAACATAGAGGGACTATTTTCCCCTTTGCTCCCAATGACAAGAATAATAGACAAAACACAGGAGATAAAGTATGCCGATGAGGTGGACTATATTGTCGAGGGATTGGATAATGATGAAATAGATACATCCCTGGAGCTAGTGGTTGACTTGATGGGCGATGAAAGGTTCAAGGCCTATATGCGAGAGTCGAGACATTTAAGTGAAATGGTCCAGGTGATGCTAAGGAAAAGAATATCAGAGTCAGCGCGTAATGTGGTGCTGGAGATACTATCCCAAGTATTCAACCCATATTCATTTGGTGATCTTAAAGATTTATTTAAGATCCTGTTGATGGTGCTTGATGGTCCAGTGTCGAATGGTACATTGATAGATTCTTCTGCCTGTGCCAGGTCAAAGGCAAGAGTTATCATGGAAATACTAGAAAGAATTCCAATCAAGTGGTATTCCAAGTTTTCTGAGTGTGTCGAACTTGAAAGGCTAGTATTTTTCCTGCAAATATGCATGAGCAAGAAAGTAGTGAGGTGGAACAGATTTCTACTTTCTTTTTTAGTGAAGTATCCAGAATTTGAGCTAAATGAAGATTTTGTTTCCGCTGTGCTAAAGAAAGGGAGAAGCTACGAGATACTGGTGAACTACACAGCACTTAAAGCAAATGTTGGAAAGCTGTCTCTCAGCCCGAGCTTTAGACAGTGTCTGAAGAGGGCAGTTTTGGAGGAATTCACGGAAAGCAAGAGGGATAAGAGCCTTGAGTGCATGCTAAAAGGATGGGCTCCAACGCCTGCAGTCTCATTGGTCTTGAAGCATGAAAAAAATGTAAATTTAAAAGGTAATAGAGTGCAAAATTTAAAGAGGAAGACGGATCTGGTAATAATACTCATCAATCTTCTTGGTAGGGATTTCTACTTAGACATTTCTTTAGGGTTGATTGCAAAGGCTTATTATAGTGTAGACCAAGTGACAAGATGCTATATAGCAGTGCTTCTCCTTTTTTCTATGCAAAACTTAGAAAAAGATGCCATGAAAGATGTGTGCATTGAAGACCTTAAGAAAGACGCAAGACATCTTCTTTTTGACCCCATGCCGCGCCTGAGCAAAGAGATTCTGGACAAGTTGATTGAGATATCAGGCTAGCCCTGCTGCAGAAGACCATAAAATTATATCAGCTGTGGCATACTTGTGTTCCTGTGTGCCTTACAGGGATTTATTTTGTTGTATTTCGAGCCCCATCCATGGCAGAGAAAACTCTAATTCAGGACGATAAGGAGGTTGCAAGAGAGCTGTTCACGATGATTAAGCACGATACCACTGCGATAGAGACGGGTCTTGACGGAAGCATTAGTGGTGTGGGAACAGACAGAGGCCAAAAGTTGCTGGTGGCGGAGCACTTTTCTGATATGGGATTGTCAGATGAGCTTTTAAAAGCCATTTATAACCAAGGGTTTGAAAAGCCAAGCCTGATCCAAAAGTCAGCAATTCCCCACATTCTTAGAGGACACAATGTTGTGGTGCAAAGCAAGAGCGGAACTGGAAAAACAATAGCCTACACATGTGGTGTTCTTGGAAACACAAAAATCGGAGAGAGAACGCAGGTGATGGTAGTAACACCTACCAGAGAGCTAAGCACTCAGGTCACGGAGGTCATTTCCGGGCTGGCCGGGCCTCTTGGAATAAAGGTCTTTTCAGCATTGAAGAACAAGATCACAGACTCCATTGGAGAGGAAGTTGTGGTTGGAAGCCCTGGAACGATTCTGAAGCTTATGGAGCTTGGAAAGCTAAACTATAAAGGAGTAAAGATGATAGTTCTTGACGAGGCGGACATCCTGCTTGACAAAGACATGATGGGAACACAGACATTTAGAATACTTAAGCTTATTTCCGGTGCACAGATGATTTTCTTCTCTGCAACATTTTCCGAGCAGGTAAAGCAGACGATCGAGTTCTATGCTCCCGATGCAGTCAAGATGTATGAGGAGCGCAACGGAAAGCCTGACGAGATTAAGTTATTCTATATAGAGGCAGAAGGAGAAAACAAGAGAAGGGCCCTGAAATCACTGTATGAATATCTTTCGATCAGCCAAATGATCATATTTGTAAGCACAAAGGCAACAGTTAACTATCTAAGAAAAAAGCTCGAGGACGATCTGCATTCTGTATCATGTCTGCATGGAGATCTGGAGATTGAAGAAAGAGAAAAGGCGGTTGGTGACTTCAGAAGCTCTAAAAGTAAGATTCTTCTCACAACAGATGTTTTTTCAAGGGGAATGGACATCCCGCAGGTCAATCTGATTGTGAATTATGATCTCCCAATATATAGGGGTGTCGCGTCTACACAAACGTACATCCACAGGATAGGACGGTCTGGGAGATTTGGAAGGACGGGGTTTGTGGTGGACTTTGTTCGAGATGAGGAACTGGAGGCATATCTGAGCTTCCAAAAGGAGCTGAAGTTTGCATCAAAGAAATTTACGATCAGGGCACTGGAAGAGGTTGCAGAGGAGCTTGGTTAGTAAATAAACATCTTGATGAAGACTTGGAAGGTGCGGAGGAGCTGTTTCTCTGTATGGCATAGCATGCATGTACTTATTTCAAATAAAACTTTTTATGCAATAAAGTTTTCTTAAAATTTGATTTTTGAAATCCTTGGAATGGAAGAACTGGAGGACGGTTTTGTGCCGGACTTTGTGCATCTAGCAACGGCGGGAGAAGTAGCAAATAGAAACAGCCTGGTTAAACGGGTGGGAAATGCCATGTACATTTCGGTTGGCAGCCAGATTAATGCATGGAACATAAGATTTTCTGAAATTGAAAAGAGCATTTTCACACTTAAGAAAAGGATAACGCACTTTGACTTCTCTGACGGGATACTGGTCGTAGGCTATGAAAACGGAGTTGTTCAAATACACTCAAATGAGATAATATCATTCCGACCACATTCCAGAAGGGTTACGAAAGTTGCAAAGATAGGTGATTGCATTCTATCCTCGTCTGCGGATGGTAGTATCATTTTATACGACCTGGTTGGAGAAGAGATCAGGATATCCTATGAAGGGAACGACATATGTGTGGAGAAGTTTTTCTCGAACTCTAAAGTTGTTGTTGCGGTTTGTACAGACAATACACTGAGGGTTTGGGACTTGGAAGACAGGCATATAAAGAGTGTGCACATGTTTGAAAAAGCCTTAAAAGACGTCTTTGTCATGGATGAAGAGGCAGTGATATTCTTCAGAGATGGGGAATCCACTTTTTACAATTTAGAAGACAAGACATCCCGTCCATTTAACAAGTTCAAAAAGCTAAGAAATATCAAGATAAAAGAAGAAAAGATATTCATTCAGAGCAAGAACAAGTTACACATCTATGGAGTGGACAAAAGAGACAGAATCATACTAAAGCATTTGGAAACAATGAAAATCAGTGATAGATATGTAGACTTTGACGTGACACCAGACGGTGGGGTACTATTTGCAGCCGTAGATAACTGCTGGGAGTGTGTTGAGAATGGAAAGATTTACTCATTTGGATTCCATAGAAATGAAATTCTAGGTTTTGAGGTCTGTGAAGAAAAGATAATCACATTTTCAAAGGAGAGTATAATCATCTGGTTGGTAGACGGGAAAGAGATAAGGAAAATTGGGAGTATACGAATAAAGCATGGGAGATGCATGTGTACATGGAGCAGTAATATTGTAGTTGGAAGAGATGCAGGCTTCTCTTGTTACTCAATCTTAAACTGCGAGCTGACTAGAGAAGAAATTATAGGGCCTGTGTCATCAATTTCTTCCAATGCAGATGAGCTACTGGTAGGAAAGGATAATGTAATTCTGTTTTACGATAATACGTACATGGTCTCTCGAATATTGGAGATAGAAAATCAAATATCATCCATAGAGGCATCTGGAGCTCTTCTATGTGTAGGCCTTTTGAACAGCAAGGTGCATATATACAGCATGGATGACCTAAGTCTAAAGGTCACCCTGTATGGACATGCCCTTCCGGTTAGATCGATGCAGTTGTCTCCAGATAGCTCCGAGCTCCTTACATGCGGTGCAGATAAAACTGTTAAAATGTGGGGAACCCAGTTTGGAGAATGCAGAAAAAGCTTCATTGGAGACTCTAAATGCGTAGAGTATCTAAACAAGGATCTATTCATGTTTGCATCTGGCAGAGTTCAGTACTTTAAAAGATATGAAAAGCTCAAAGAGTTCAGGCATTATGACTCGAGCTTAGTAAAGGTAAGAAAAGATATGATGATTTCCTGTGGAAGATTCAACATAGATCTTTACAGTATGGACAAATACGAACTTCAGAAGGAAGGGAAGGACGAAAGCGATGAGGAGGAGGTCATACAGACAGTTAGTGTGGTGAATTATAAGGTATACGACCGGTTCCTAACGAGATTGGAAGAGCTGTCCAACAGCTTCTCTAACGAGAATGTTAAGTTGTTTTTTGACGTTCTAATGGACATAGATTTTTGTGAGCTTGACAAGTTCCTATGTCTAATGAATTCGTCAGACGTCATCCAAGTTATGAATGTGCTATATGAATGCATCAATTGGAATGTAATACTAGTTGGGAGGGTGTTTATTTCTCTGGTTAGACTACATAGAGACATATGTATCTGTCACCCAAGATTCAAAATCTTTCTCAAGGGTATCATTGATAAGACAGAGGAGATTAGAGAACAAGCTAGTGGAAATGAAGGAAAACTTCTTGTAAAGAAGAGTATTTGTATGCAAGAAACTCCTGACTTTGAATAAACTATTTTCACTTTGGACTATTTCCATTATTGTCATGAAATTCTGGTTAATGGTGGGATTAGTAGTGGCTAATTTCGGACGATGGATGAAACATAATCCGTGAGAAATGCCTGGAAAATTCTGAGGTAGAAGTGCTATAAGTGGAGGTTAGAGGTGTTTGTAGTAAAAGAGACAAGAAGAAAAGCAGAGTGGTAGGAGTCATTGATTCACATTTGCCTTTGGAGAAATATCTCTAGAAGGGCCAAAGAGGAGTTGGATATGGATAGGGGGTAAGAGGGGAGCAAATGAGAGAGCATCGGGAGTCTAATAAGTGGGCGCCCTTGGCGAGTAATGAGGGTATGGCTAGTTTGCATGGTTGGATTGCTTGGGGGGTTGCACGGGTCCAATGTGGAGGAGTCTGAAGACATGAAGAAGGTAAGAAAAATATTTGAGAAAGCCTTTTCCCGTAAGTTGTATGACTCAGAAGTGGAGAGGATAAGAAAACTTGAGAAAGAACTCTGCTTAGACACAAGAGTGATGATTCCATTTATTTTTCATGGAGATAGAGTTGTTGCACTCCCAACCACAAGATACCAGGATGTAGATAAAAGTGAAAAGAAATATGTCGAAAAAGTTGTTGTGCAACTTCGGTGGCTGGTGTGGCGTTTGATGGCATGGGTGTATGTGCCTGGAGGTAGTAGTTGGATCAGAGATTTGATAAACGAAGTTTTTGAGGCGACCGTTTCCAGGGATCCAGATCCTGTTTCTCTGTATAAGGGGGCCAGGAGAAGATCTGGGATCCGGCTGATGGACCTGGTGATGAAAGTATTTAAGCAAAATGTCAGTATGGTGAGTGAGTTTGGACAACGGCTTGCCCGCTCTGCAGAGGATCGGATACAGGGGATACCAGGGTCTCTGTCGCCTGAGGAAAGGAAGAAAGAAGAGGAGATGCTGCGGAAGATCAAGGAGCATGGAGAAAGGTTATGTACCAAAGAAAGGCAAGAGGAGATGGTTAGGGCACAGGAGATAATATGCGATGTGTGTGCATATGTCTGGGAGAGAGATGAAGACAGAATGAGCTTTATTATGGAAGTATATTCAAGACATTTGTGCTTAAAGATAGTAATGCCTTACACTGATATTGAGGTGCCGCTAATTAGTTATATAGATCACCATAAACTGGTAAGTACAGATGAGAAATATAAGAGTATGAACATTATGGCAGAAGTATTCAAGCAAGCATTTATAGAGCATAAAGGTATTGATGATGAGAGCATCAACAATGCAGTTCGTGAAGTTAGAGAGAGAAAAAGGTTGGAAGAAATGAGAGAGATGGAAGAAAGAAAGAGAAGGGAGGAGGAAAGAGCCAAGAATGAGGAGGAGCTGTTGAGGATGGTAGAGAGGGAGAAGAGGGAGGAGAGTAAAGGGAGAGGCAAGAAGAAGGGAGGCAAGAGGGGTGCAGGAGAGGCTAAGGAGGAGAGTAAGGAAGAGGACGGAAAAGAAGAAGAAGGTGTAGAGGCAGAAGAGGAGGAGAGTGCGGAGGTTCCGTTGGTAGAGACGGCGGTTGGAGGGGCTCGGCGTAAGAAGAGCTTGAAGGGGAAGAGAAAAGGCGATGGGCACCACTACAAGATACACAGCCGGGTTCTCCGGTGGAAGAGGAGTGCTGAGAAGATCAAGCGTGAACTGGACAAAGGAAGCGAGGAGAGGTGGAAAAATAGATCGATTGAAGAGATTAAGGAGCAGAAGAAGGTGCATGACATAGTGGAAGTTTCAGAGCTCATCAAGAGCAAGGAGTGTGACAGGTTTTTTTTCCGGACTGGCAAGTACATGAAGGGCGGGAGTGAGAGATGGAAGATGGTAGCAAATGGGATACTTGAGGAGGGAGGGGAGAAGAAGGTGGGAAAGGTCGAGGTTGGGCTTTTCAAGGGCGAGAGAGGAGAGAGTGTGGTCTACCACCTGATGTTCAGGCCCACGGAGACTGAGAGGGCAGGAATGGTCGGAGGCTCGTCGTTTGGGAAGGGAGACGATGTGGATGAGATAAAGAAGGAGGAGTCCTCGGATATGTCTGGGTTTCGGTATCCTCCTGGTGTCCGGTGTGAAATGACGAGTAATGGGAATGAGTTCAGGATAGAGTACCGGAATCCCAAGAACACCAGCGAGGTTCTCCGGACTCTCACTATTCTTCGGATTCCTGAGATCTGATGACATACTATGTGTATGTGGCATATGGACATAATAAATATATGAAGTGAGTGGACGAAGTATTGCTTGACGTTATTCAGATGCTTCGGATGGCAGGGCAGGGACGTAAATAGAAGGAGTGTGGCTGGATAGAACTTACACGACATGTAGCTAGGCTGGAAAGGAGGTGGATGGGGAGGAAGGAGGATACAGATGGTGTGGGGTATCCATTGAAGGCAGTAGGCTGTGTGTATGCAAGGTCCCGGGCTACCATTTATTCGTCAAGTCGTTGGAAGGTGCTTGGCTTGGGAACCAGGGGAAATGGTTGCCGAAAATGAGCAGGCACTCATAGAGGATGGAAAAGTAAACAAACATGGAAAGGCCAAAGATAAGGACAAAGGCGGCTATCCTCCAGGCTGGAGCAGGCGCAGGGTCCCTTCTGGGCATGGAGCTGCTCTTCCGGAGCAACTTTGCCAGGACAAGGACGAGGGAGCTGATGCAGATGTAGGGGAAGAAGCGCCAGGACTCGTCCACATTCAGCGTTAGGCCTGCTGCAAGGAGTGACACCATCAGAAGGTCAATGAGAATGTCGACAGAGGAGTCTGTGAATCCGATTGACCCTGGGGTAAGGGCGCAGGAGGTGGATAGCAGGTGGGCAGGCAGTACGAGCAGGGAGGGGAGGAGGGTGGAGCAGACGGCCACAACCTCATCGCTGTTCCATTCTGTAGTGGTGAATGCAGCAATCGAGAGGATGGAGATGGCAGAAAATGCAAGGAGAGAGGCATCCAGGAGCAGATAGAGTGTTGCATATAATGCAGGTCGAGGCGTGCAGGAAGACTCGGGGTTGCCGAGGAAGAGGAGAGGGAATTGGACCGCCGAGTACAGGCAGGGAGGGAGTATTGCAATGAGCTTGAGAAAGGGATTTTGGTCGAATTGGCCTTTCTCCGGGATGTAGTACATGAGGACAGGAAGTGCAATAGATGTGTATGGAAAAAGGATACAGACAGGCAAGATTGTGGGGGGAGGGTGTGCTGGTGCATCCCTCTCCTTGGACGGCGTGGCAGTCAAATGAGACCTCTGGACGTCTATGATACCCATGAAGGGTCAGGGGATCGACGTATATTGGGTGGGGGTACAGCAGATGGCGGCTGCAAGGACCAATGGTGGGCGAGTGTTCCTGGCGTTGGTTAGACGCCTTGTTTCGTGTGTGCGGAGGCTTGGGGGAGTTCTTCCCGGGCAATCTCGCCTGAATGAAACAAGCAGGGCGATGGGTGGGGACAGTAGCTTCCAGGGAGATAGAAGAGCATGGCCACCGACACGGCGGTAGTAGCGGGCCGGGAGTGGGATAGGTGGAGCCGTCAGTGTCAGCGGGCAGGATTCGGGTTGTGGAAAGGCCGTGATAGGTAAGCAGCAGGATACGTGTTTATGGTCAATTGGTTGGGTGTGGGGACAAGGCGTGGTCTGTGGGCCATGTGTGCTGACGAGGGCTTTATGGGGCCGGGCAGTTGTGTGCAGCCTTGTGCGGGAGCGATGGCGGGGGGAGCTGCGGCAGGCAGGATGCTCTGTAGGTGGATGGAATGGGCTAGTTTGAGAAGGTTCTGCGGTGAAGAGGTAAGGAGCAAAAGGATATTATGCCTTGGAGGAAATGACCTGTGCAGGGCAGCAAGCACCGCTGAGAGACATCACGACGTCATATGAAAAGGAGATGGAGGCGACTAAGCAGGAGGAAAGATCTGGCCCATGAGGCGGATCTATGCAGCATGGACGCTAGTTGCAGCGGCTGGTGTGATGGACTGCTCCCCACGATTGGAGAAGGCTGCCGCCTTTACACTCGGGCCAGATAGCCAGGTGATAGTATTCCCGTTTATGTTCCAGGGATACAATATTGCTGTGCTACCGACAACGAAGTACGGCGACTTGAAGGGAAATGCCAGGAGACGTGTTGCATCCTTTTTAGAACACAATATTTCTCACGCGGTGTGGTATTTTGTGGTTGGCGGGATAGCATACAAGGATGATCGATCTGAGAGGCTGTTTAGTGAAATGATGGACGGGTACTTGAAGAAGATATCTGCAGGTGCATCAAAGGTGTACAAGGGAGGCCGCAAGATGTTTAGCGAGTCGTTGGAAACAGTGCATGAAATGATATTTGAATGCAACAAAGCGGGAGATGGTCATGTAGTGAAGTATGGAAAAAGTATCATAAACAGACTTAGCGACATGATAGAAAATGCACTTGGTGAAGTGTCTGCAGAAGAGAAAAGGAAGTATCGAAGGTTTTGGAGTAGGGTTAAGGAACGCGCAGGGTTTCTTTATAGTACGGAAAGATTGAGGCGGGTAGTTGAGGCAGAGAAGATAGTGTGCAATGCATGCAAGGAGATCTGCCTTGAGTTGGAAGAGGAGGAGCTGATGGGGCTGTTGGCAGAGGGAAGCGTGAGAAAGGCTTTGAAGGCAAAGGTTGATGAAGATGAGATTAGCCGCGGTCTATACTTAGAATGTACTGTTGTTAACACTAGTCTGTTATTAGATGCACACAGAGAGCATGGAGGAGATGTTACAAGGGAGTTAGTCAAGCAGATGCTGCTGGGGAAGAAGGGAGAGGAGATAGACAGGAGATATATCAACAAGGTTGCGAATGTAGTCAAGGAAAGGCAGAGAAGTGAGATGGAGAAGAGGGATCGGGAGCAGGATCCGGAGAGGAGAAGACTAAGAGCAAGAAGAGTGGGGAGTCTCTGAGGGAGGGGGAGGCGAGTGAGGAAGCGGAGATGCCGTTCGTGGAGGTTGGAGGAGCACGCAGGAAGACAGGCAAGAAAAGCAGGGGTGGCCAGAAGCGCTTCAGGATCCACAGAAGGGTTCTTCGGTGGAGAGCCCAGAGAAGATCAAGGAGGAGTGGGACAGGGGAGGCGAGGAGAGGTGGAAGGTCTCTTGAAGAGATCAGGAGCAGAAGGTGTTCCATGACATAGCGGGTGTGCTGGAACTTCTCAAGAGCCCAGATGCAGACAGGCTCTTCATGGATGCAGGAGATTACACCAAGGGCGGGAGTTCTCGAGGCCGTCTGGTGGTGGGGTTCTTGAGAGCGGAGGATGGCAGGAGTGGTGGAGGTTGGGATGTTCAAGGACTCTCCTAGTGGGTGCCCAATTGTGTACCACCTGATGTTCCGGGTTACAGGAATAGAGGGGATGGGGGATGCTGTGAGATGGGGGGCAATCTTGGTGAGACGAGCGACGTTGAGAAGATAGATGAGGATAAGGAATACCAGGATGCGGCAAGTTTGAGTATCCTCTGGGAGTAAGGTTTGAAAGGTGAAGGAGACAGGATCATTCCAGATAGTGTGGAGGAATCCTTTGAACACCTTGGTTCTCCGGCGTCTCAGGATTCAGGGCAGGCCATGGATGATCTGAGTGGAGTGATGTGTTGATGAATAAAACAAATGGTATTATGGTTGTGCTCTTGTTCTCTACTGACATGGTTTGGGTTATGTGGGGATCTCCTGGATGTGTGTGTGTGTTTATGTATGTTGACTGAAGAGAGCAGAGCGATCTGGTGGGTGGGTGTTAGGGATGGTCTGTGTGGCCTAAGAGCGTGTCGATAGATGGAGTGGAGAACTGTTTATTAATCAGGCCTTAGTGAAAGGAAAGACTCTCTTAGCTTGTGAAGTAAGCCAAAGTAACCATTTAGGATGGCAATGGGTGTCCACATCATGAATGCGTAGATAAGAGCAGCAGAGGTGAGGATGAGGACAAGGATGGCGACTCTCCATGGGGCAGTAGGCGGAGCACTCTTTTCGGATGGGCAATACCTGTCGTTGAGCAACCGTGCCAGGATGAGTATGGGGAATGGGACTGCAGAGAGAAGACGGTACTCGGGTTCTTTACATACGAGCACAAGACTTACTAGAGGGCATAGTAGGATCAGGATGTCGATAAGGACGTTGATGCCAGTATCTGTGAAGGCGGTTTGTCCTGGAACAAGGCGGCAGGAGGTGGAGAGGAGATAGGTGGGTGGGATGAAGAGAGAGGGAAGGACGATAGAAAAGATGAGTGAATCATCACCTTTCCATTCATTGATGGGGAGTGCAGTGATTGAAAGGATGGAGATGGCGGCGAATGCAAGAAATAGGAGATTGAGGGTGTAGTATGGTGTGGTGTGGAGTAGTATGGCATACTGTACCGCTGAGTATGAAAAGGGGAGGAGTATTGTGATGAACCTGAGGAGAAGACTCTTTTTAAAACTGTCTTCGTCGGAGATGAAGTACATGATGGCAGGGAATACAATTGAGACGAATGGAGCAATGCCGAGGATCTTCCTCCAGTGTCGCAGGTTTTCGGTGTGTTGCTTGTCAGTTCTGTGTATCTCTGGAACGTGTGTGATGTTCATGTGGGGTAGAGAAGAAGTATGGATGAAATGGATATGCTGATATGATTGGGTGTGTGAGAATTAGTAGTAGGGACTTCGTTGTGAGTAGGATATGGCGTGTATTGTTGGGGGGACTGGGTTTGATGGCGGGGCTAGGGTCTGGGTGGTCTGTAGAGCTGGAAATGTTATGGGGAGAGAGGACTGGATGAGGCAGAGGCTCTAGGATTGTGGGTTGTATGAGGGGCGGTGTCTTTCTCTTGTTCGCTCCCCTGGGATTGTCGAGAAGGTGGAGCTTCTTTCGGTGGGGATGTCGCGGAGAGTGCAGTGCCGTGGGGAGTGCTTCGGAGAGGGGATGCGGAGCGGATGGCCAACACACGGGTTAGGAGCTTTGAGTTTGCAGCTCTGGCGGCGTGCTGGGTGCTTTGCGGTGCGATGTGCCCGGTTACTCGCTGCCTGGGAGGCGGGGGTCTTGGGCGGTATGTCTGGTGTGTGGACGACTTTGGAAACTGCAAGACAACGGTTCTCGCAGAGGATGTGCAGGGTTTCTCGGGAGAAGGTGCGAGGTGTGCGGGAAGGCGCTTGGGATCTGCGGAAGGCTGTCGGATGTTCGGCAGGGGTCGGCGGCTCTGTTGCTGGAAGCTCTGGATTGCAGCAGGCGCTTTGTGGGGATTGTGGTGAAGGGCGCAAATGCATCTCGGGAGCTGGGGGTAGGGCGTGGGGGGCTTCCTGTGCTTTGCAAGGGCGTGGGGCGGGACCTCGGGAAGTAGGGCAGGCGGTGCAGTGCTGTCTATCCAGAGAGTGGCAGGGGCGGGCTTTGGACTCTCGGTGGGGTCCCGGATGATGGATGAGGTGTGTTTCCAATGGAAGCGAGGTCTTAATTGCGTCTATGGATAGAATTGGTTGGTGAGGTTAGGTGTCTCTCTGTCGGAATGGCTGGAGACTGCGGGGTGTGCAGGTATGTCCTTCCTGGCAAGGAGCTTGAGGTGGGTGAGATTCTTGATGGCTGATGGGAGGGCCCGGCGATTGGGATAGAGAGGCTGTGCGGCGGTGGAGGCAGCCGATCAAGACGGAAAAGGGCGATGCGGAGTATTTCTGTGGGTTTGGACAGGGAGGAGAGTGGAAGTGATGGCCTTTGCTTGGGGTTGGTTGTCCTTGCGACTCTCGCAGCGGGCTTTGTGGCAGGCTCTGATGTGTTGAGGTGCTGGGGATTTGGTCCTGCGACTGGGGATGTGTGTCTTTGGGTTGAGGCAGGGTTCTGGCGATGTCCGCTCCCTGGCGGAGGGGCGGATGGACAAGGGCCTGGCTTTTGGGATGCGGCTCTGAGGGAAGCTCGGATGTTCTGCAGGAGTTGTGTGGGACTCCGGATGATTGGATGGAGAAGATGATGGCGGAGGCTTTGCGGGAGAGGGGATGAGAGCATTCGTTATGGTTGATTTATAGGATGAGGAGAGGCCGGCTAGAGGGTTGCTAGCTGTTTTGGAGGATGTGGCTGTGCTTGTTGGGCTGTCTGGGCACCTTTTGTGGGGCTTCCGTGGAGTCTGCCTGTGTGTCGGATGTTCCGAGCTCGGATGTGGAGGTTTTGGTGGAGGAGGGCAGTGGAGATGGGGCGCTGGAGCGGGGTGTGTGAGTGGATGTGCGGAGATTGTGGTTGATAAGTGTTTGCTGGGATGGTGCTTGGCCTTGATGTTAGGAGTGGCAGGCCTCTTTTCTCTCTCTGGGTGTTCTGGCTAAGGAGGGAGGAAGGGATAGTTATGGGAGTGTGATGCTGTGTAGAAGTTTGTGGTTTGGGGGACTCTGTTTCTGTGTGTTTGGTGTTTGGTTCTGGATTGGCTTCGTGTGTGTGGCATCCTTCTGTGTGGTTCTTCTTCTTCTTCTTTGGGGGAGGCGTGCCTTTGGTTGGGGGCTGGAGGAATGGGTTGCCTGGCTTTGGACGGCTAGTGGCAGCGACTGACGGTGGTTGTTTGAATGTGCCGCAGTTGTTTGTACGGGGCGGTTGGCATCTAAGACGAGCGCTGGACTCGGATCGGAAGTCTGGATGATCTGAAGGCATGGGTGCTAGATGGGATGCAGGGCGTGGCATGGGGGCTGTTGGAGAAGCTGGCGGGGCTGGACCGGCTTCGGATTGGTTGGGGGTGTTTTGGCTTGGCAGTCTCGGGGAGTTGGATGGGCGCGGCCATCGATCGGAGACGTGCAAGGACTGCTGCCCAGCACACGGATGCTCAAGGGGGATGCTAGATGCTCAAGAGGGGATATTCACATGTCTTTAATCGGGCAAGCAGGCAGGCGCTGGGGGACGTGTGTTCAGCCGACTATGAGCAGCAGTGGCAGTCGTATCGCCGGAGCCTCTTGTGCAGTCATGGAGTGGAGTAGTCGCGGGCTGATTGATGGGCATTCGGCAGGGCGGTGGGCATTCGGCAGGGCGGTGGGCACGGTCATCAAATAGCTCGGTGCAGTCTCCGGATCTGGTGCGTGATGGCGCGGCGAGTACGGTGCAGTGTTTGATCCTGTGTTCGCCCTGGTTTCGTCGTTGGTTAGCAAGGTGAAGGAAAGCACGGATGGCAGTGAGCATGGAGCATGGGAGTCCACGCAGTCTTATGAGGGGAGAGGGCCCTTCCGAGATTGGCAGTCCTTTCGTTCGGGCGGACGGGTTCTTCTCTGCTTCGTGCAGCATGCTCTGCTTCGTGCAGCATCCGGCTTAGTTCATCGTTCATCGAATGCAGCAGAAAAGGCCTCGATTCCTTTGAAGATCATCGACGGCTTGGGCACATGATGTCCTGAGGGACTTGAGCTTTTGGGCAGGGAGTCGAAGGCGGTGGTGGCATCCCGAAGAATCTCGTGGGGTTGCGCTCTCTGGGGTTCTGGGACGTTTGGCGATCGGCTTTTCTGGACGGCTCGCCTGACTGTCTCTGAAGAGAGGCGTATCAATGCCATGGGGAAGGTAGAGGGCTTGAGGCTTATTTCGTGTATGCACCGATGAAGGTGTTCCAGGTCCGGCTGGCTTCGAGGCAGTCGAACTGCACCTCGCTCGGGGCCAAGAGACCAAGCTCGGGGCCAAGAGACCAAGGATGGCAAGCCTCTGGGGGATCTCGACCTCCTGGACCTCTTGGTCCGGGCCTTCGGTGACATGGGGCAGGGCGCTCCGAAGGGCGTGTTTGAACGTTTTGAGTGGCCTTGGATAGTCGTCGAGAGGGCATTGGCCGCTCGGAAGCAGCAGGAAAAGTCTGTGGCATCTTGTTTAGAAGAGGGGCGTGAAGTGGACGACAGCCTCCTCTAGGGCGTCGAGGCACTGGTGGCAGCATCGACAGCAGCAGTTCGTTGGGGCTTGGGTTCGTTTGTCTCCAGGCCGTTTCTGATACCGTCGAGTAGGTTCTTGTCTTGCAAGGGATGATGGCGGACGATTCTTTGCTT